>NC_048411.1:130553-151267 GCF_013103735.1 Etheostoma cragini | reverse complement strand
GGACAATTTGAAGGCAGACTAACAGGTCTTTGAGGGTCAGAATTCTAGCTGATGGACAGTTGTTCAAATACTTATTTGCAGCTGTATCGTACAAATAAATAGTTTAAAAATCATACATTGTGATTTCTGGATGTTTTTTTTTAGATTATGTCTCTCACAGTGGACATGCACCTACGAGGATAATTTCAGACCCTCCATGATTTCTAAGTGGTAGAACTTGCAAAATAGCAGCGTGTTCAAATACTTATTTTCCTCACTTAATGGGATTCTGGGCTGCTCTGGTAGGGGGAGGGTGTTTTCAAATTGGATTTCTTTTTTGTTGGAATTTTAAAATCCGTTGGAGTTCACAGGACTTTGGTTAACTGCTTGTCATATCTCTGCAGGGTTAATCTAGACAGCTAGACTAAATCCGCAACATTAATAATAAGTGGAAGAGAGCCCTAAAGTCAACAAGCTATCAAAGCTAACATTAGCCAGAATAAGCCGCAGGTCGTCCTTGACAAAGCAAATTTCTGAGTGTAATACATTTTTCATTTCCAATTGGGCTCATTTACAGTACTACAACAGTTTCTCAATCACTGAGCCCTATGCAGAGAAAATGCACCAAGCCTGACCCTTAAACCAAGTTGTCTGTAATACTGTGTGCTAGACTAGAGTGACCAGACGTCAAATGTTTGACCAGGACAGTTCTGATTTTGAGTTGCGTGTCCAGACCAAGACCTGTCGGGACGCTAAAATGTCCCATTTTGAACCAACCCCTATGAAATTGTCCTGGATGTTAGCGATTACATAGCCGATGTGGTCTTATTGTAGCCAAATCATAATCAAACCCATGTAGAAAGACTTATAAATTTTCCAGCGTGTGATTTTAACAATGTGTGTGTGTGTGTGTCAGTCAATTGTAACGGTCTGCGCCCGCATAATTGTGTGTAATCTCGTTTTAACACTGGTAACACTATATGGTAAGGGTACATGAATTATCATGAATTCATGCATGACGTAGTTGTATGTCTTATCACGCATTACGTAATTAATGATTTGTGTATCACTGCATTCCTTAATATCCCATGAATCATCAGGAATTGACGTGTTAATAGTTTGTCAATCGTGACCTCATACATGAACAACACAACCACAGCATTAGGCACGTGCATTATGATTTATTAAGCATGATCACGGTAATTGCTTTTCTGCAAAAAAAATGTGGTCATCACTGCGCAAATTCTGATTTGACCACAACTTAACTTACCTAATGCTGTAGTGGATGTGTTGTCATCAACGAGAGGCTATGAATTCATGTCTAATCTGTCTGTGTCTACGTCTGACCTGGCCTGGCACATATAGACTAATATCTAGCCAACCTACTATTGGGACAATGAATCCAACATCCACACCTCTGTCACACAATGAACTCAGAGCACTTTGGCCACCATACAGTACCAGGTATAGAGACATTAAACAAGGTGCGTGAACAGAACTTTTTCTAAACATTAGAAACTGAGCCTATAGTATATTATCTCTGCTCCACAAGGTTGGACCTCTGGACATGAAAAGAATACTATTTAGAAGGAAGGGGGAATGGTTGATATTTGTGGTTAAGGTACCCAAAGAAAAAACACAAGAAGAAAAAGATAAGAAAAAGTAAGCAGGACAGACGGAGAAAGAAAGCCAGATTTGATTGATTTCAGCTGTAATCTCCTCACTAACTCATCTTGTGACATCTCTCTCTCTCTCCCTCTCTCCCTCTCTCTCTCTCTCTCCCTCTGTCCATTAAAGCCCAGTCGGGTCCTGGCTGAGCAGCTGTCGAGAGACAGAGCATTTATCAGCCTGTCAGCTCTTGCTGCCTGTTATTCCACACAGACTCTGGGGCTGACCCAATAACTCTGACTGAGGAGAGCTGGCACTACATGACAGACACAGACACACGCACGCACGCACGCACGCACGCACACACACACATACAGTCCATATACACAGAGGCTGCATGTCTTAGCCCTTATATGATAGTGGAACAACATGCAGCAAAGGGCCGCGGGTCGAAGTCCAAATCACGGCCGCTTCATTGAGGCGCTAACCTCTAACCTCTATATATGTGCTTGTGCTCTACCAGGTGAGCTACCTAGGCTCTAAGTTTATAAGAGGTGAAGCTGATAACAAAGTTCATAATCAAAGTTGTACATGGACAGTTCTGTCTGCTCACAAACACTTCTCGATGTGAAAGACAGACGGGCTGCTCTGTCTGAGTGACAGTGGGCGGATTAAAGAGCAAAGCCAGCCACCTGCGCCACGACAACCACGCAGGAGACATGGACCCAGGGCGCCATCTAGTGTACAAACCCACAATCACAGAGTGTGTAATGTGTGAGACCCATCATCTTCTCTTTATCATGAGGACGTTTATTTTATTCTTCCCCGAAGATACCAGGAAACATCCAGGTCTGCATGCCTTTACGGGCCTTTATGTGGTTCCTGCAGGGCAAACTGCTGCTTTCCCATAGACCTCCATGTAAATATGCAATTGACCTGGCATTGCCAGACCTATCTCCACAGCGTTGTGTAGTATGGTCTGGCCACACCACACATACATCCTGGTATAGGATTTTTGCATTTCTTTACAATTACAATCATCTTGGCCGGGGCTAAGCTCTGGAAGCAGCGATTGTGTCTCTGCAAAATTGTCTTGGAGAAGGAACTTGTTTTAGCAGAACATTTGGACCCCTGCAAAAAAAACAAAATGCCACATTTAACATTAAATAAAGTTAGCTGTTCACACAATACAGTAACGCAAGCTATTTAAATGAGCTGGGTAAATTCTTAAACGTAATATTCTCTTACCAGTGTATCACCATGTGTACTTCGTCCTCAGCAATCCCACCAATCGGTCCCAAAGTGTCCCAGTAAGGGAGGAGATGCCCCGAACATATTCTTTGGTAATCTGTACAATCATTCCCTGGAAGAACCCAGCAGGTCTGCATGCTGCACGATTCAAATTTCCTTCAAAACTTTCCTTTTTCAAACTGCAGATCGCAAGCTCAAAGTTTGTTGAAAGCGAACGAGAACGGCAACACGCAGAGAGGTGAGGGACATCTGCCGCGGCTCCCGGATGTCAGACAATTATCGTGGAGACGTGCTTTTGTTACTCCAAGCACTGCCACACCTACAGTATCACCGCTGCTTCGTGATTTCATATAAACAGCGCAACGTGACATGAGTGTCTCACTCCCATCTCGTAAAAATACGGACGCTGGGTCAGGTGCCTTTGTTGTTGTCATATGACGCTAAAAGTCTCTTTTAGCGTCATATAACACGCTTGGTCGTCTCTTTTAGCGTCATATAACACGCTTGGTCGTCTCCTTCAGCGTCATATAACACGCTTGGTGAGATCATATTCCACAATCAACTCTCTTGCCCCGCGTAGTTCAAAGTAGTTATTACAGCTACAGGAGCCTCCACGGGTCAAAAAGCCAAGATGTCATCCATGTCTTCATCCAGCTTTACCTCCGGCAATCAGGTCCGTTCCTTTAATTTTTATTAATAAGACATTTTATGTAAACACCTGTTGAGTTCTAAAACTGTCCTGTTGATGTTAGCCATGTTTCCTTCTTCAAACTTACCAAGCAGTGATGATACCCATTAGCAGCCCCTGGGAGTTTATCATGTGACAGAGCCAGAGCAGTACGCTAACGTAGTTCAAGATGGCGCATGAATATGGAGCGTCTGCCCCAGTTCAGGCAAATGCAAATGGGAAACTTCAAGCCAATCGGAATACTTGGAATTGATGGTGGTGGAAAATAAATATTCATGAAAAGGATTGAAGAATGAAAAAGTTTGTGAACGGGAAACAGATTTGATAATGAACGACTAAAAACATTACACACTGGACCTTTAACAAATATTTAGGGCTGGACATGGTTCAAAAACATAAATCGTAATTTTTCAGCTCCTACTACGTTAAGCCCACTTATCTAAAGTAGTTTTTGCTGCTTGTCTCTACGTGTTACCTTAGACAGCCAATCCCAACGATTTTTAGATCTTGGTAAAAGCACGCTGCGTGCTGATTGGCTCACTGACGCTGAGGAGATTTACTCATTAGGTATTGATTGAAAAGGCACTTTTCCATGCTCGATACTAAGGAGGCAATTTAGTAGGTGTCTAAAAGTACCTCGATACCTAGGCCTCCAAATATGACGATGTCATGTCACATCAGAATCAGAATCAGAAATACTTTGTTTCCCGAAGGATTGCCTCAAAACAAATTGCCCCTTTAAACGGTTTTAAAATCAGGGCAAAACATCACAACCTTTTTAAGTTATTAAGCTAAACATATGTATTGTGCCTTCTAAATCAAAGCTGCATCTTTAGCTTAGATTTGATATCCCGGGGGTCACCCAGTAAGAGCGTGCGCCCCATGATGGCCGAGTCCTGCAGCAGGCCGGGCTTAAATCTGACCTGTGGCCCCTTGCTGTGTGTCAACCCCCCCCATCGCTCTATCCCTTTCACTGTCAATACACTACAGAGTAAAAAATAAAATTCATCATGATTCTCTGCCACAATTTCTACTAAGTAGTTTCTTCACTAAGTGTGAAGTTTATTGCACACATGAACCATAACAAAACAAAACTAATTGGCAGTAGCAAATAGATTTTTTTGGGCATATTTTATACAGTTTGATTAAAACTTAAACGAGAATCAAAGTCATAAAAAAGTTAAATACATTCTTTTTATCAAAATAAGCTATTCAAAATTTTTATTGTGACCAGGGTGAATCGAGATCACGATTTAACAACGATTAATTGTGCAGGCATACATGGAATAACAAACCCCTCCATGAGAAACAGACAAACGCATGATGTGGTTTATGTGCGTTAGCATTTTAATTGGACAAAGCAAGAAAACATTGATTACAGTAGCAGAGTCATCAGTTCTCAGGGCTAACACCTCTCCAAAGGGTTTGAAAATGTCCGTAGGCACTGCCTAATTAAAAAGAGTATCTTGTCAGCTAAAAGAAACCAGCTCTATAAGGCAACAGTTACAATGTAGGCCTCCCCCATTCCTCTGGCAAAAAGAGCAAGTGTAAGGGTTGAATCCACTCAGATTTTGCGTTTTCTATATAAAATACTGGCGTTTCAATAGATATTTAAAAACCATCATAAGTGTCAAACATGTTCACCCTTTAACATTTGAATTGTGTCAAATTTAAAGAATGCACTGCATGGCAATGCTGTTTTATCCCTGCATGGAAGAATCGTGTGTTGCACTGTGCCAGTGTCACAATAGATAATGCCACTCTGCTACGTACAATGTCAGAGTTAACTGTCAAGTTATCAAAACAAAAAAACAAAAGAGAAAGCAAGCACCCACAGTTAACAGTAGCATTTTACTTACATTGTTTCAAATGAATGGTTATTTACACGTGGCGAAAAAGATTTGAGGCTGTCCGAAAGATATGAAGGAGAAATGGAATGCAAAAAAGGAAAACACCTCTTGGTAGTCAAATTTGTCCAAGTACAAGAGAGGAAAAAAACTGTGCAATATTTATCTGCCCTTACAGAGAAACAGCAGTGGCAACAATCCCTGCAATTAATTTTAATTATGGAGAAAATGTGACCAAATTAAACGGATTTCCATTCCTCAAAAAAAAAAGTGAAGTTCACAACTTAGCACAACTCGGACTTAAACAGTCTCTTTAAAAAAAAAAAAAAAAAATCTCTCGGCGGCTGTCTGAGAGAACAGATGTGAAAATGTAAGCAATTTGTAAAACCAGAAAAAAAAAAATCCAAAAGTTTCTCCTTTACAGTTTTATACTCATTTACAGTTAACTTAAAAATGGTAAGCGCCCTGGTTCGTGGCCAGTCTTTCCTACCACAAAGGGTGTAAATACCTGTGTGGGTCGAATCGCTCCTCCTTGACTCCCGTCACCCCCCACCCCCACCCCCCGAAATCCCATTTACATCTCCTATAGACGTCAACCTTCCCATTAGGTTCCACGTCCCAGTAAAAGTCTTAGTCCTGCCACAGTTGTAGGCGGTGTTACACAGCCCCGAGGGGCACCGTACAGCCAATAAGAGGCTGAGGGTTGACAAATCTCCCACCCTGCCCACTTATCAGTGTGTGGGGTATCCTGCGGCTCCCATACCCGGCTGGTTGGCTAGCATACTCCCATTCAATCCCTGTGTAGGCTCCATAACCCCACCGTTACTGATGGCGCTCATGCCAGTCCACCCAGCACTGGCCGGTAAGTGACTGCAAAAAACGAAGTAAAGAGAGAGAGAGAGAGAGAGAGAGAGAGAGAGAGGAGAGAGAGAGAGAAAGACAAAATGCCAGCAGGTTAGAAGAGACAAGGCGAAAGGGAGCTAAAAGGACGGTTTATACCAGAGCTACTAGAATCTGGACAGGCTAGAATGCGAACAAGAAGGCAAACAGAGTTATCAGAGGTTGTGAGGGTGAGGCAGGCGGGGCAAAAATCAGGCTAGCAAAGAAAGTGGAGGGCTCTTTGGAGGGGCCAAAGGTAAGTGTCATTTGATTAAACATTGGTAGACAAACAGATATAGAGCATAGCGGCTAAGCGCACCATTTATACCCCCCCCCCCCCCACCAACAGCTAAACACTGACAATCCACACTGTATACAACAGTGTGGATTATCTAGACTCGTGTTGCAACACTTCTACATTTGTAACAAAAAAACGTAAATTCCCACCTAATTGACATGTTGCCTTTTCTGATTCATGTAATGAAACTAAATTCTAAGTTCAGTGTGGAGATAAGACATCTTGTATAGGATATAATATCTTCAAATTTCCAGTCAAGTGAGGCCTAGCCTCTTTCTCTGGAATTGTGCTTACTGTACATTCAACAATCACACCTTTGTACACCAAGAAGTTTAGACTGTCAACAACATATGGCCTCTCCTTTATTTTTCTTGGGTGCACAATATGTCACTGCACATAGGTTGTCTAAATAAAAACAAAATTTGTTAACAACCTACAAAAGATATTTAACATGTCCTACAGACATTCACATACAGATGTAATCCTCAGATAAATGTAGAAATGGATCAATGAAATCAAAAAGGGAAACAACGTAAAAAAGCTATGACATGAACGTAGACATACAAAAACAACTGCACAGCCTTCCAGAGCACGGTCCTTACACACAGGCAATCGGACAAAATGGGACGTGACTTCTTCATTAACAGACTTAGCCAGGTGGGGACAGGAAGTGAAAACTTTGTTCTGGGCTTTTAGCATTTCTCTTGTTCAGCCACTTTAGTCAGTTATCTTTAAATCTAAAATTCAAGAATTAAAGCTGTAGCCAGTTTAAGCCAGTTTTTTTTACAATCATTTTTGGAACAGACTGCAGTTTTGAACCATTATGGGCTATAATTCAAGTGACAAAAATCATTTTGGAACAAACCCCATTAGTTAGTATTAGGATGTGCACAGTGAGCAGTAGTGACACACTGAAACATGATTTACAACTAAATTAAAGTTCAGATTGTCGTGTGTGTATATGTGTGTGAGTGTGTGTGTGTGTGTGTGTGTGTGTGTGTGGGGACTTATTTCTCAATCTCCTTGAGATGAGTGAATTGAGGGGCCGGCGAGGGGGGATTGGGCGGGGGAGGGGGCGCCCAGCTCCCTGGTGTAGTTCTCGCTGCACCGGTCTTGCAGGGGGACTCTGGTGGAGCGGAGTAGAAGGACACGGTGAGGGGGAGCCCTGTGCACACCGTGCTACTTACTTAAAGCCCTGCTGGTTCCAGGCTTGGCCGTAGACGTTGTAGGTGGGGACCTGCCACCCATTCGGCACGTACTGGCTGATCTGGGGCCCGTTACCGTACCACTGGCCCCACTGGCCATAGGGCTGTGCTGCCGCAGGGAAGCTCATCTTGTTCTGCTGTAGGGTCAAGTACAACAAGTAGAGTTTAATAAATAAAAAAAACTGACCGTGTATATTGTTCCCCCAAAAGTTGTTTAACTATATGTGCAAACCAAGTATAGAATAGTCAAAGAGAAGGAAAACTGCTCAAATATAAGAAGCGTGCGTTTTCTTTTGAATGAACTAATCCGTCTGTAAATCATAAATAGGGTTGCCTTGTGAAAGCCGGTGAGTAAGCGGCCGGTTTCTACACGACCGAATATCAACACAGATTTTGGTGCTAATTCATTGTGTGCTGGTCTCTGACGCTTTGAAACAGACGTTAGAGGAAACGGTAGCCTCGCTGCATTTGGCACTAGTTAACACTTCACTCGACAGCAGGTAGTGTTAGCTAGCAGCTGAAAAACTGCTGACAGCTAAGCGGGGTAAAGTGCGACTGTATTTCACTGGAGAGGATCCCAGCAGCGGGACTTTACTCAGTGTGCAGCTGCCGCTTTTGGAAAAACAACAGACATGGTGCATTCAAAGTTATTGTAAAATACCCTATTACCTTGTTTTTTTAAGTATTGGTTCAGGCACCGGCACAGTTTTAAAAGTATCGTTTTAGCTCCAATGTTGGGGAAAAACCCAATCTAGAACTTTCACATGCCCGGGTCCATGTCTCTGAGTATGTCAGTGGCGGGGCCGAGGCTTTAAAGCAACAATTAAAATGGAGGGGGGAGGAATACTTGTTTTATGTTCAAAATACATGCACCATTTGAAACTGCTGCTGTCCAATTAAAAATGCACTTGAATAATCGCAGGCTGGTTCATGTAAAGCTCATACCTCCCTTCAACATGAAACCAAGTCAAGGGGACAGAAGGCAGTTAAGTCCCTTGTTATTATGGGGTTCACCTCTTTCTGGGTTATGGTTTCTAATAAAGTGATGCTATGCGTTACACGGACCTGGGATACACAGCAGCACCAACGTGCATTATGCCATCTAATGGTTGGCATGTACAGCATAGAGTGTCCTTACCTGGGGCATAGGCATCTGCTGCATCGGGTTCATCATGTCTGGGGTCTCTTTTCCCCAGTAGCATTTGACTATGTGGCCCTCTATTGAGGTGCCATTCACTGACACAATGGCATGGGCTGCTGACTCATGGGAGTTAAACCTGGACAAAGACGGGGTGGGTGGGTGTAAGGACAGGCTGGTGTTGTAGATAAATATATTCATATCTATTTGAAAGACTACAGTATGTATGTAACTCCATTCTACTATGCGAGCATCTAACACAAATGTTATCTAAATACCACTGTAAGGGAATGTAAGTAATTATTCTTGCCATCTGCAACCACAGGAGACAAAAAACATGTATGTGGATGAAATGCATGCCGTTGACATGAATGAAAACACGTTATTTCAGTGGTTCTCAACAAGGTCCTCTGAGCCCAGAACACTAAATTATATTCTCCCTAAGTTCAAAGTGGCAGCCCTTGACTATATGGCAAGAATATAATTCAGTAGGACTGCAAATTGCTGAGGACCAGGTTGAAGAAATGGCTCATCATTCTTAAAAGAAAAAAGTTTAGGTAAACTTCCACATACCTCACAAATGAATAGCCTTTGTCGGGGAAAACTCGGATTTCCATGATTTGTCCAAAGGGAGAAAAAGTCTGTCTCATCAGTTGTTCTGAAGGCCAAACAGAAAGGGGACATCAGATAGCGTCTCTATGCAACCATTCTGCACCGATCCAATATTAAGAAGTTAGAAAAGTCTCTTCCACATGGTGGAAGGACGGTATAAGGTGCCAGGAATACAATAATATATAACATAATTCAACAACGGTCCAAGGTATCACCATCAGGACGGAAAAAGTTGGATCGGTCCCTAATTATGATCCACAATTTCCAATGAATGAAACCCACTACAAGGTATTTTCTGTGTAGCCCCAGCTTAATATAGCTTACGTCTACATGTTACAGAAGACATACTAACACATATTCACTCCGACAAAACATGGCTAGTAAAGTTTATTTGGAACGACCCTGTGACTCCATTTTTTTTGGCAGCAGGTCAGTGTGCCAAGCTTGAGGACAGTAATTCTTCTAACGGTCTGTTGCTGCCGTGGGAGGTGAGAGCCAGCGCAGCCGCTGTGAGCCCTGGTCTTGGCTGACTTGGAGCTACTAGCGCCGGTAACTGAAACGCCGTCTCTAGAGCTGCTGTCCTACCAGTGTAGTAGTCTCCTGGCGCCGGAGAGTGAGGCCGACGGACCGCCGGGTTTTCAGCTAGCTACTTCTCTTCTCATTTAACAGTACATTTAGCAAATGAAGCCCTCCCATATTGCTTTGTTTCAGGCTACTGTAGAGCTTATGTCGCGTGACAACGCGCTTTCCAGGGGAACGCAGCCGCCGAGGCTTTCGTTCTGCTGGTCAGGCTGAGAGGAAAATTGACGCCGTAGTTTTTGTTGCTTGACACGGCTTTGCATGTGATTCAGGTCCTGTCACTGATCCAGTCGCTCATCTTCAGAGTGGAGAGAGAGCATACCGGATGTCGAAGAGTTGGGTAACATTTAATCTCGCCGCCGCAAAATGTACACAAACGGAAACACTGATATAGCACATTGGTCATGTTCATTCATTAGGGAATATGTCATCCGCGGTAATGGTATGGCTCTTTCATGGATCGTTACTTTTTTTTTTTCTCAACACCAATTGAGTTCTATCGAGTTATAAGCTGTGGCTACACAAATTATACTTAATAGTAGGATCAATTTATTGCTGGCTTTGGCTTCATTGAAAGAATGCAGAACAATGACAAAAAGATCAAATAAAAACATTTCAATACATCTCTTTGAACCCCTCTGATACTGACAGCGGTAGCATCAGGTAAATACAGCAGTGTCATACTTCTAGTATTCCTTACCTGTCAGTCCTGTGCTGACTCCGCCACAATACACAGTGCAGTTACTGGGACTGGACTGATTCACTACTTCATCAAAGGATAGGTGTTTGGAGTTACCTGCCGGGAGAGACGGGAGACATTTTCTACTGTGAATAGATCAGTCCGACATCCTGCGTAACTGAGCTAAGCATGCAGAGTCATGACAACGCACTTTCATAGGTGGTCTTTGGGGCGGGGGGCTTTCTTGTGGCCCAGTTGGTTCGAATCTGTCTGCCTCCTAACCACTGCCCACCCATCTGCTGAATGGCGTTCTCTGCATCCTGGAACGCAGAAAGGTTATTCATCAAGCTGGAGTTAATAACATAAAACATACATCCTTTAGCAGGACAGAACACAGTAATGTGGGAGGAAACAATGCTTGAAAATGTCTAATGTGTCTTCAAAAGAATATGACAAGGAAAAGGTTCTGTTCCTTTTACTTAATTGAATTACAGGGAGGTTGCTCTAAGGTTAATCATTTGTCATGTCTTTGTACTTGCCCATTTGTTGAAGAAAGAGACAAAGCCATAGCCTTTAGATTTCCCTGTAGCCATATCTTTCACAACACGAGCATCTCTGTGAACAAACGCACCAATAGGAGGACATTATACACATGCAACACAAAGCTTGACAGTTCTAAAAGTTTTAAAACAATGTTTGGTTGGTAGGTTCGGGTACCGACACAAGGTGCATCTGATGCTCCAAAATGGCCATTAAGAAACATGTGATGCTAGTTAACATTACACCTGGCAACATGTAACGTTAGCTAACAGCTGGATTAAGCACGGTTTAAAAGCTGACAGCTAAACGTGTATTTCACTGTAGAGGATTCCACACCGGGACGTAACAGTGTGCACCTCCGTTGTCAGAATAACAACACAGACGGTATGTTTAATTAAAGGCCCCATGGCATGAGGTTTTTAACACTAATATGCGCTCCCCCAGCCTACTTATTTAAAGTTCCCCATGCCAATCGAGACTTATTCATTCACAAAGAAAATGTGTGTCCTTAAAACGTCACTGTTTCCTTCTTCTTCTTTTTTAAATGTAGGCATTAAGATCAATTTCCAAAATAGTTTTTTATTCCTCAACTTTAAAATGGGTGTATAAACTTATGCAAGCTATAATAATACATTTTATTTGTAATGCACTTTACATTTCAGACTGCTACAGGTAAGACCATAAAAGCAAGATATAAACACCAGTTTAAAACACATAAATAGTGCATTGACAATATTGTGCGAGGTTAAAACTCATAGGTTCTGCTAAAAAGAAATGATTTTAGTCTTTTTTTAAAGGTCTCAATAGTTTGTGGTATAGCTACTGTATGTAAACATTTAAAAATTGTAGGATCATTTTCTTTATAGGTGCTATAGGTAAGAGGCACAACAGTGTATAACAATATATCTTTTTCTATGGTCAATCCTTGATTTAAGCATGGTCATCAGTAATTCTTAAAACTTACGATATCCTGCCGAATGGACCGAAAGCAGCTTTGACGTCTTCTGTAGTTATTTCTGGGCTGAGGTCTCCAACGAAGACGTGAAAGTGATCTGGGGGGGGGGGGGGGGGGGGGGGGGGGGGGGG
Source organism: Etheostoma cragini (assembly GCF_013103735.1). NCBI lineage: Eukaryota > Metazoa > Chordata > Actinopteri > Perciformes > Percidae > Etheostoma > Etheostoma cragini. Next base: position 138,878 of record NC_048411.1, on the reverse strand, counting down.
TTTAGAAATTGACATGGTTTAGAAATGCTGGATGTTAGAATACACAATCTATTTCAAGCTTTATAATTTCCCCAGATTGTAACTTCCTGTGTAAAAGTGCTGATTGAATCGGGGAAGGACAACAGGAGACTCATGCTGGTAAAACCACATTCCATGTAAGTGAATTTTTTGAAGAGAATTTTAAGACTACACAATACGTTACCATACATGCAATGGAAATCTTTTTCATGTGATTTTGGATCTTTCCAATTCACTAACATATCACTTATAAATCAGATGTGTCAGTGTAATAATGTAATTAATTATCCCCAGTGACATGTCCTTGTACTTACTACTTGTGTCTTTTTTCTGGCTGGTTGGCGTCGTGGCCCAGTTGACTTTGACCTCCTGTGGAGAGAGGCGGAGAAAGAAGAGGCCAGGTGGGGTATGTTTACATAACTAACATTAAAGACTACATTAAAAGAGTAAATTATTTTAAAAATGTAGTGCTGGGCGGCATACCGATTCATCTGGAATACTTGTTTATATTTCCTGTACACACTGGTGCATAGCCGTTAAGGGCGCTACTGTTAGGCTAAGCCATGAGTCCATTGAGAGGGAAGCCCTTAACTGAGTTCACCTCTCACACAGGCATAGAACTTTTAAAACAATTAATAACCCACAACATTTTTTTCCCCCCCTCAAGATTTTGGCGCTTTTCCCTTTCCGCAATAGTGGATAGACAGGAAAAGGGGGGGAGAAACAGGGGGTGACACGCAGGCTGGATTCAAACCCGGGCCGCTGCAAAGGCCTCAGCCTACATGGGGCGCACGCTGGGAGCTAGAGGCGGCCCCAAACCAACTAACTCTCTTTGAACAGAGTAAAACACCATGGCACCCAACAGTCGGTTACACAAAACAACTTGTGACACTAATAATTACCCTAATCCATTTACACTGCCTAACGGAATGCTGGGTAACGTTACAGCTGCTAGCTAGCCATTCTGTTAAAAGCCTATGCAAGTATGTGGTTGGTCCAGAAAGACGGGTTCAGAACAAGTATTAAATCACCAGATTTGACTTCAGCCAAACTGCTTTAACGTCTTAGGCTAAGAATAGTATAGATTAAAGGTCAAAATCTGACTTGAATGAACCTAACAAAGGGCTAAAGCGATTCCATAAACGGTGCATATGGATTTAGATCCAGTGACCTAGTCTTTATCCACGACGTTTCACTGGGATTGCTCCGGTGCAGCAGGAGATTTTGCCGGATGCACGTATTTTCGGCCAGTGTCCGTTACCTTCTTCTTCCTTTGTGTTGGCTTTCTAACCTGCGGAGTTAACTGGTCCTCCGATCTCTGCAGGGTAAATCCAGACAACTAGCTAGACTATCTGTCCAATCGGAGTTCTCTCTTGCACAACTAAAAAAAACTTTAACATACATATAAAATAATTTCCTTCCAGAGGCTATTTTGCGGCAGCACCGTGGCTCTGCCCGGCGCTTAGCGCCACCCACGACGACTGCGATGGGTTTAAAGAAAGGCCAACACAGTTTGAGTTTTAATTAATTTGGTACGTAATTTTACTTTTATTTGGTAGTTGTAACGTGTACATTTGTCATAGTTACATATTGTTATACTGTTATTTTACATTTCACCTTTAATAAGTTCCAAGGTTATAGTATTCAATGTTACATTCCAGCTATAAAACTTCCATCCCTGGGGGAACAGGTCAGACCGGCACTATGTAATGGCTGACAGAAAGGACTTAAAAAGAGATTTAAATGCAACATGATGTGGTGCCTTCTAAAATGTCCAGCGAGTTGGTGCACAAAAATTAATCTTATATCAGATCTTAAATAATTTAACAGAAAATAGACTGCAACTGGTCTGCTATTCATGACAACAAAAAATTCTGATTTGGTATTTTTTGTACAAAACAAAAACAAAGAGTATGGCCATGATATGTAAAACAGGGGCATCAATGCCATGTTGAAACATTATAATGGGAGGCCTAACCCAATAACCAATGCAAATACTAGTGAAAGGTATCTTATCTGTTGTTTTTGCCGGTGAAGTGCACCTCACCTAGTGTAGATGTGCAGTTCAGCGCAGTCATTTGATTTTCCAGTTCATGTCTTAGCACTGAATCCAGAAACTCAACTCAATAGACCATCTTGCACCACTTTAATATTTTTTGTTATATTATATTGGTCTTTTAAATGTTGCAGATTAAAATGTTAATGTTTGCTCTATTGTTCTAGATAACCTGACTTCATCCAGCTCCTCTCAGACTTTTTGTTTTGCTATCCTTCCAGTGGAGCTTACATGGTCTTAAAGATTGACAGTACAGCTCTCATCTGTTCAGAGGATCTCTAACTTATATTTCTGTCATTATTTTTTCTTTCCAAACCTCACTTTGCTTGAAACACTCGAGCCAAATAATGGCATCATTACTCACACCTAACGCAATAAAAAAACTGGTCCTTTATGGAACCAAAATTACAGACAGCGAGATAACTTTCTGGCAGTCGTAACACTGAAATATTCAAGATCTGATCTGGACCCTGGCTCCAGCAGTTCCCCTTTTCATTTAAAATACCCTATCCTATGTAATTAATGTAATATAAATGCCACCAGTCCACTGGTTTTATTTTTTATTAATATAAGTTAATTATTTCAAGAAGGCACACAACCTAAATTTCCCACACCAGAAGCCCACCCGTCCCCACTCACCCTGTAGACACGATAGCTTACCTTACCCATTATTTTCCTTCCATTCATGGCTGCCAATGAGGCAGCAGCATGCCTGTGGTCATAGAACTCCACAAAGCAGTACGGATCATTTCCAGCCGTCTGTCAACGGGAAACAAGACTGATATTAAGTCCACAGCAAGGGTGACAATTTGATCACTGCAGATGACAAGGGCCACCTACTGTAGTTTGGAGTGTCATGCCTGACATAATAGGCTGAGAGAGGAAAACCAATGTCAAGCACATATGTAGATTTAGATTAGCACCCCCACCTTTCAGGCCACTGTTTGCCACTGCCATCTCCTATTGTGAAACCATATATACCTGAGAGGATAACACTCACATCAACTATCATTTTACAGCTCTTGCAGGGTCCTATTTGTGTGAAGACCTGCAGAATGAGGGGCTCGGTGACATCCCTGGACAGATTCCCCACATACCTGCAAACAAGGAGAGAGATTGGGTAATTGAGTCTTTGTCAAACAGGAAGTAGCATGCAAACAAAGGCTAGTTAACCGGGCTAGCTACAACCCACAACAATTCCTTACATTTAGCTACATAAAAACAATGATAGTAGACTACATATTATTGGGGGTGGTCTCACTTTTACACAGACAGCTCGGGTATGGTCAGACTTACTGGAGCTGTCCCGGGCCGTCTCTTCGAGCGTTGACGTGGCTTGTCTGCCAGCTAGCTAACGCTAAAGATAAAGCTAGCCGGTTCAATAGGGCCTCATGCTAAGTGGGTTGGCTGCTAACGGCAGTAAATGACATCCCTTCCGCGAGGGTGTAGCTAACGCCTTTCTATTGCTAATAAAAGGCGACTCTTTGAGTGAATAAGGATATGATTCAATGAAAACGTGTGCATTTTACAAGAAGTGACCGGCTAACCTTAGCTGCGATTGCATCTTTGGCTAATGATACCTAGCATTAGCTAACCCTTCGGTTTCATTTTCAGGCGAGTTATGGTTCCGTCTATTTATATGACTAAATCTAACTGAATTTTAGGTTCAAAACAAAAATATGTCAATGTATATACGTCTTAAAGTATTAACAGACGTCGCTATGGACGCCATGAAATGATGAAGCGAATTAAATGCCCGTTTGAGACTAAATTAGAGGGTTTTTCAGTTTATAATTGAAACAACAACGTGGAAACATTTCAGACGCGCCGTATCACAAGGAGCGTTCCCATTCCAGGACATAGACAGGACCGCTGCTACTCACAAGGTTCTGGGTTGATCGTCCTCCATCATCAAGGTTTAGTGGTCGCGTCCTGAGAGGTCTTTAATCCAATGACATACAAATGGTTTGTGTTGAACTTGAGCGAGCGCGAACGTAAAGGCTATATCTACTATTTAATGATTAAATCGGTGGCCGATTCTGCTCTCACACACACCGCAGACAGCCTCAGTCTGATGCAAACAATAGGAAGTTGAAGATGGCGGAGGAGCGGCGTCAGCAGCGTCAACCTGCGCGCTGAAATGAAGCCAAAATCAAGCCCTCTTACTCCCACACACAAGGATGTGAAGCATATGGCATGAACTGGAAAAACAGCGAGTTTTGTAGCTTTGCATAACTGTGCAGAATAATAATTTATCGTGGCCAAAGCTTAATCGACCAAGGTGAACAACGTTAGGGAAATTACAACTGAGAGCATCTGGGAAATACACGTAACCCGGCAAGTTACCTGCAAAGCAGTTTACTGGAGCCTCATCGTTTGCACTTACAGTTCAACATATAGCTAGCTACTTGTGTGACATTGAAACATTTTAATGTATGTTGATTTCCTGAGCAAAATACGTGCGCCGCCCGGGAATCGAACCCGGGTCGCAAGAATGGGAATCTTGCATGATACCACTACACCAGCGGCGCAGTCCGGTAAGCGTTGGTGGGGTATTGTATTTATAGTAAGTATCGTACTTGTCATATTTACTAATCTTGTGAAATACATGATGTATTTTTATAAGGTTAGTAAGGTAAAGGAAGGCAAAGAATGAGAAAGTCGAAAGGCGAAGACAAGCATTTGATACTGCTGTGTGTTAAACAGTAATGTAATGTAATTTATTCAGGGACAATGCACAATGAAACATTAACTTTGTATAAAGACAATGTGCGATAAATTAAACCATGTAGTACAACTGCTATTTCTCGCCGGTAGTGGGCAGGTAGGTAAATCTGTAAACGGTCACAGGGCAAGAAATGAAATAGTAGTTTTCCTTAAATATTGATGATTCCAGTTTCCCCTATGGATCACCGATCCATATCAGTCACGGCCTGGAACTATGGAGCAAAGCCTTGTTTTGCACTTCCAGTTTCATATTTTTAGTCATTTAAAGACAGATGGGGTTTTACTTTGAATAATCTCCAAAATTATTCAGTAAAAATGTAAGATTTTCAGTATGAGTGTAGTCAAAGATTAGATTAGATAATACTTTATTTATCCCATACGGGGAAATTCCCTTGTTACAGCAGCATTTTATTATTATTATTATTATTATTATTATTTTATTATTACAATAAAAGCAAAACGAACAAACAAACACACAAACAAACAGGCAAACAACAGTAAATGAGCAGAGGGTAGAGTGAATGTAAAGTGGCGTCAAATAAAGGTATTATAAAGGGCGGTTGACACAGGAAAAAAACAATATTGCAGTGTAAGTAAGTCACGTTCAAATTAAATTAAATATGTAATTAAAGTAATGTAGCAAAAGTAGGTAACAATAATATAAATTATATTTACCTGTGACCATAAATAATATTGAAAAAGTAGGTAGGCTAGTAAGATGTCCTGTACTGTAACATATTAGTTATTGCCTGGAACTATGTACCACAGTCTTTTTGTTGCACCATAAATTTAGGATTTGACGTCGTTTTAGTCTCGAAAGGAGGGACTCAGTCTTATTTAATAAAATCTCAAAATGTGTACGGTTGAATTGCTCGCTTGGGCCGTTTGAATGCATTTACCGTAGGTGCTAGAGTAATAGCGCACTACAAATTTAGTGTCTGCGGATGTGACCACGGTAATCCGAGTGTGTGCTTGCTTAACCGCAGTTGCTTCACCAAACGGAAGAGGGCAGTAATGCAACGTCTACGCCGTCAAAAAGCATAGTCCAAAAGAGGAGAAAAAGAGAAGAGGGGGACCTCGTCATCACACTAGAAGAAGAACCAGTTTTGGAGGAAACATGGCTTCCCCTGCCGGTTGTGAGCATTATGTGCGCAGCTGCTTATTGAAAGTGAGTTAACTTCTTAATGTGTTGTATACTTAAATTTGCTACCCATGTATGATGGAGGCCTATTGGTGTTGAAAATGCCTCAATGTGACAGCTATAACGAGTAGTGCTACTGTTTAGCTCTGGTAGCAACCACTCACAGCTAACTAACCTAGCTAGTTACGTTACTAGCCGTTTGTCGTTACGACACATTAGTTAACGTTAGTGTCCTATACGTTTCTTCTAAAACATTAGGGGAGTTTAGTAAGGATGTCGTTACTCACTTCCTGGTGATTTAATTTACTACACTCACAGAACTGCCAACTTTTCCCAAAACCTTGGAGTGAGATTTAGGGGGGCCAACCTACATTTTGCTGCGTACAAACCAATTTCTTTGGCTCTTTCAGCATCTTTATCCTTCAGGGTCTAAATTGGGATTTCTTATGTGTGGGGGTATGGTAGGCTCTCCTTAGGGGGGTCTGGGGGTATACTCTCCCTAGGGGGGTCTGGGGGTATACTCCCCCAGGATTTTTTTTCGAAAAATAAACCATTAAATGGCACTTTCTGGAAAGTTTTGTGCAAAAAAATTGAGAAATCAAGTGTTACATGACATGAGCCTTTGCATTGTCGTAGTATCAACAGGTATTAGGGCATTTAGCATTTACATTATATACATTATTAACTTCTTATGATACAAGATCTGACCCAGATAATGTGCAAAACATAATTAACCACATGAAGAGACAGTAACATATGTCAGTAGCAACAGCTGAGATGTCTTTTTTGGGTCTGTGGGGAACAGGTCCAGTGGTCCCCGGTGTAGGGACCAGGGACCCAAAGTTAAATTAATGGTGAGGGATCAACTAAGACCACTGAAATTCTAAAGAATGAGAACCACTGAATTATATAAATTCTAATCCTTTAACCTTTGTGCCAAGGCTCAGTCATGTTTGGCCCTCATCCTCTGGGCCCCACTTACTGTGTTTAAGTTTTTGGGAAAATAAAGACTATTTGTTCATTTTATAAAACATTGAATTATTTATTTACAGTTACATTTAGAGAAGCACAATAGTTGCCCAACGTTGCAGTATCGTATAGATAGTATAGTACAGTATAGTACAAATAGTATAGTAGCCTATATATAGTATAGTATAGCTCAGATGTGTTTCATCAGATTTCTGCTCATGTTTACAACTTTGTGCACTCCTCCCATCTCTGTTGTCCGAGATTTGGAGAAGTGTAATATAGTCTGCTGTGCATGTCATTGCTCCGCTAATTAGGTGGATCTCATTCAGACCGTCTGGCAGACACAGAGGCCCATTTGGGTCTCTGTGTCTGACTAAGTTTAGAGGTGGCTGTACGCTGCTCTTCATCGGAGGTCTACGTGGACGCAACGCTTCCCTGCCCACAGCAGAGCGCGTCCGCTACAATGAACTGAAGCTGCTACACTACCAGCCGCGCTGCTCACCTCTATGTTTACAGAGAGAGTGGACACGAAGCGACGGACGGGTCTGTGATACTCAGAGCTCATACATGAAACCAGGGAAATGCACCTGGGATTGCTCGTGTAAAAAATCTTTTCATTTGCAACAATTCGAAAATTCCACCGTCCACAGTCTCTGAAAACACAACTAGTCGATCATAAGTGGCTCAACAGCCTGATCCATAGATAAAGTCATCTTTCAGAAATTTGACCGACCGGGTTGCCACTTCAGCGGGGGTGTGGCGTGTGAAACCAGTCAAATGTGTGTGTCTTACGGCCAATGCGTGAGAGTTGGCAGCCCTGCACTCATGCCTACAAATGGAGCATGAGGCTTTCGTTTTACATTTCTGTAAATGTCCATTTTTGTTGCAGCCATATTCAATTTGTTGTTGAGGCTACCCTTAAATGTAAGCATAAACTGTGATATGACTATGGTTGATATACCTGTGTCTACACACACTGCAGGCCCCCTGCTGTGGTAAGCTGTATGTGTGTCGGCTGTGCCATGATGCAGAGGAGAACCACCCGATGGATCGGTTCCAAGTCCGAGAGGTGCAGTGCTCTGAGTGTCAAACAGTGCAGCAGGTAACCGATACTGTCAAGCTGTAGCAGGACCACTCAGGGATCTGCCAATACTGTCCCTTTTGGTAGTTGGGTCTGTAGTTGTGTAAGTACAGATTCTCACTCTTTTAGGCACAGCAGACTTGCCAGCAGTGTCATGTGCAGTTTGGGGAGTATTACTGTGACATTTGCCACTTGTTCGACAAGGATAAGAAGCAGTACCACTGTCAGCCCTGTGGAATATGCAGGTGAGCAATAATTTAATGTGTGTGTGTGTGTGTGTGTGTGTGTGTGTGTGTGTGTGTGTGTGTGTGTGTGTGTGTGTGTGTGTGTGTG
>NC_048411.1:129343-130453 GCF_013103735.1 Etheostoma cragini | reverse complement strand
TGGAGCCTCTCTGATCCAAGGGAACATTCTGGGGAAAAAAGAACATAAGGACTCCGGGGAATGACTCCCCAGAGCTAGCTTAGTAACAAGTAATTCTGGGACATGGATGCACATAAATGAAAAGATGGAAAGATAATCAAAATAAGTCCCCAGCTGTCTAAAACTATTATTACAGCAAAACCAAGAGAGACAAGGTAAAGAGAGCTCCAGCCCGGTCGGGCTAGAACTCTCCCCAACCGGATCGGGCTGTATGCCAAGTCTCCCTTTAGTTTTATTATATTCTTGATTATATGATAGATAAATCTGAAAACTATGAAGAGAAGCAGGTGGGCTGGGTTAGGCGGACACTGCGACTCCTCACTCCCTAACAATATTTGATTCTATGCCCTAACTATAGGCTTTATCAAAAAGGAAAGTCTTAAGCCTACTCTTAAACGTGGAGACGGTGTCTGCCTCCCGGACCCAAACTGGAACCTGGTTCCACAGGAGAGGAGCCTGATAGCTGAACGCTCTGGCTCCCGTTCTACTTTTAGAGACTCTAGGAACCACCAGTAATCCTGCATTCTGGGAGCGTAGTGCTCTTGTAGGGTTGTAAGGTACTATGAGCTCTTTAAGATAAGATGGAGCCTGACCATGAAGGGCTTTGTAGGTGAGAAGAAGGATTTTAAATTCTATTCTAAATTTTACAGGAAGCCAATGCAGAGAAGCTAAAACAGGAGAGATGTGATCTCTTTTCCTGGTTCCTGTCAGAACACGTGCCGCAGCATTCTGGATCAGCTGAAGAGTCCTTATGGACTTTTCCGAGCAGCCTGATAACAAAGAATTGCAGTAATCCAACCTGGAAGTAACAAATGCATGGACTAGTGTTTCTGCATCATTTTTAGACAGGATATTCCTGATTTTCGCAATATTACGTAAGTGAAAAAAGGCGATCCTTAAAATTTGCTTTAAGTGGGAATTAAAGGACATGTCTTGGTCAAAGATAACTCCAAGATTCCTCACAGTGGTACTGGAGACCAGGGTGGTGCTGGTGGCCAGGGTGATGCTGGAGGCCAGGGTGATGCTGGAGGCCAGGGTGGTGCTGGAGGCCAGGGTGATGCTGGAGGCCAG
>NC_048411.1:126577-129243 GCF_013103735.1 Etheostoma cragini | reverse complement strand
AGGACGACAGCAGACAGAGAGGATGACAGCAGACAGAGAGGACAACAGCAGACAGAGAGGACAACAGGACAACAGCAGACAGAGAGGACAACAGGACAACAGCAGACAGAGAGGACAACAGGACAACAGCAGACAGAGAGGACGACAGAGAGGTCGACAGCCGACAGGGAGGACGATAGACTGGACAGAGCTTTTCCTCAAAGGGCCAGTGTGTCTGAATTGAACAACTAGTCAAATGTTCAGTGGTGGAACCCAACGTTGTGTTAGTTTCAGTTTTAAATAGGAGGACGCATCCATCCGTGTAATGATATCTCTTTTCATTCAACGCTCAGCTGTTACTTTCCCTGTCCACAGGCTTTCTGCATAAAACCTCACTGACTGATGCAATCAAATGAAATGTATTGAAATGCTCAAAATGTTTTAGCAAAACAATCAAACAAATAATTCATCAACCGGATTATACTCAACAACACCTCAAACAGGAAGACGGACTGATTAGACATACCCTGTTCTGACCATGTCATCGAAGCAGGTCCTGCAGAGAATGTGAACAACACGTTAATTGTTACCTTTATGTCATAGCACATCTTGAACTATGACTACTACATAAATATAACCTATATTTAAGGACAATGTAGGGCTTGAACATATAACATTTGGATATATTAGTCTACATCACTGACAATATTTTAACACCTTATCAATTCCCTTCATCTTTGTATTTATATCATGTTTTTCTTTTTTTTACAGATACTATGACTATATGGCATATAGAGTAAACAATCTGTATAGAAATCTTTTAGGCCATTGTCCTACATTCATGTATTTTTGTCTGCATTGTAATTAAAATTGGGATATATACAAAACAGAAAAATATGCACCAGTCAATTCCATTGAACAACACCGAGCCACTAGTTGTAAGAATCATACTTGTGTAAAAGATGGCCGCATGGAAGAACGTGAGCTCTAATTCTGGACGTGTGAATATCCTGTACATACAAAAGAAAATCATGTCAAATTGTGGAGAAAATATAGCCTGGAAATCCAGACCCAAATCTGAAAGAGTAAGGGTCTGGCACTGAGTAATGAAAATGGCCAAACTCAAGCGAGCATTTGAAAATCGCAGTGCACGGAACACTACGACCAATCACAACAACACACAGGGTGACATATCCAGAGCTCCATCCGTTTGGCTACCAGCAGCGCTAATAGGTAATTAAGCTGTCATCATCTGTTCAGCTGGCCTCTAGCCCCGCCTACATCAGGTACACTGATGTGATTGGTGCAGCTCGCCGCTTGCCTGCTTACATCAGATACACCGATGTGATTGGTGCAGCTCGCCGCTTGCCCCGCCTATATCAGATACACCGATGTGATTGGTGCAGCTCGCCTCTTGCCCCGCCTATATCAGATACACTGATGTGATTGGTGCAGCTCGGGGCATGGTTAATGAGCAGCATTACTTGATGCCAGAGGGACTCGCTGAGCAAATTCAAATCGTGCCCTCGCAAGAACTCTGGATTTCCAGGGTAGACAAAATAATGGATTGCATGAAAAGCAAACAACCTTGGCAATACTGTCCCCTAATGTAATATAGGTTTTATTACCTCCATACACACTGGGCAGTTCTGCCTTGAAACATTTTCAACACACTGAAACATAAAAAGACAATTGTAAATGGCATTTGCTCATCAGACAGAAAACATATATATGACGTACAGTATGCAGGTCAGAAACAGATGCAGGCTAATAATCACCTTGTGGTTTCCCCGCAGATCCTGGGCTAAACACAGATTGCACTTTTCACAATGGAAATACTTCCCCCTGGGCCCAATCCTGTAGGGGTCAAAACACAGTGCCACTGACACAGATAACAATCACCTCATGTATGAATACAGTATAGTAAAAATAATAATAATAATACATTTTATTTAACAGCGCCTTTCTGAACACTCAAGGTCGCTTTACATACAATAAAAGACAGATACCGGGAACAGAAAAGTGTAAGCAGTTATAACAAAACAAAAAAATGTGTATGTGTAACATGACATACCAACTGTCAACAGCCGTACGGTGAATACAAAAAAAAACGTGTGTCTGTAGTGACACAATCACATCTAATACTAGGCTAATGAAACATGCATCGCAACATTTTTATGAGGTTCTTCAATGATAAAATTATAACTATTAGAAGCAAAATTCACCAAGACCTGCCTTTAACTGGCACTGACATATCTCTAAACTCAGGAACCTTAGAAACAGCTGTAAAACCAGATACATGTTTAGACTGCTTTGCTTCACTTGATCTTTATCAATTTAATTCAATTATTTCTTCATCTAAACCATCAACCTGCCTCTTGGATCCCATCCCGACTAGGCTACTTAAAGAAGTTTTACCATTAGTCAACACTTCTCTACTAGATATAACCAATCTGTCTTTATTAACAGGCTATGTACCACAGCACTTTAAAGTTGCTGTAATTAAACCTCTTCTGAAAAAGCCAAACCTTGATCCAGATGTTTTAGCCAACTATAGACCTATATCCAACCTTGATCCAGATGCCTTAGCCAACTATAGACCTATATCCAACCTTCCATTTCTCTCTAAGATTCTTGAGAAAGCAGTCGCCAAACAGCTGTGCAACTTTCTGCATAGCAACAGCTTA
>NC_048411.1:121922-126477 GCF_013103735.1 Etheostoma cragini | reverse complement strand
GCTGTTGTCCTGTTGTCCTCTCTGTCTGCTGTTGTCCTCTCTGTCTGCTGTCATCCTCTCTGTCTGCTGTCGTCCTGTTGTCCTCTCTGTCTGCTGTTGTCCTCTCTGTCCGCTGTTTTCCTCTCTGTCTGCTGTCGTCCTGTTGTCCTCTCTGTCTGCTGTTGTCCTGTTGTCCTCTCTGTCTGCTGTTGTTATCTCTGTCTGCTGTTTTCCTGTTGTCCTCTCTGTCTGCTGTCGTCCTGTTGTCCTCTCTGTCTGCTGTTTTCCTGTTGTCCTCTCTGTCTGCTGTCGTCCTGTTGTCTTCTCTGTCTGCTGTTGTCCTCTCTGTCTGCTGTTGTCCTGTTGTCCTCTCTGTCTGCTGTTGTCCTGTTTTCCTCTCTGTCTGCTGTTGTCCTGTTGTCCTCTCTGTCTGCTGTTGTTATCTCTGTCTGCTGTTGTCCTGTTGTCCTCTCTGTCTGCTGTTGTCCTCTGACTGTCCATCACACACATAAATTGGCGAACATCATATTTGTAATCCATGGCTCAATTCAAGCAAAATAATTTGACTCCCCGTTCACTACCGTTCATATTTTTCAAGAAAGATATTTCCCATGGACCGGAAGTAGAAGGGCGTGACTTTGGCTCTCTTTACCTAAGGAATAAATCTCATCAGCGCCACTGAGCCAATAAGCATGCAGTATGCTTCTTCCAAGATCTACCAATGCCTGTGATTGGCTGTCTAACGTTACACGTCGTAGAGACACGCAGGAAAACCTCTACGTTACACAGAGACGGGGCTCACTTAGTAGGTGCTGAAAATAATAAATAGATGTGTGCTGTAATGTAAAATGTTGTAATTCTGTTTTTGTTTCATAAAATTGATATAAAAAAAGTTTTTTATGAACCGTAACAAAGTCACGGTAATGGTACTGGTATTGAATATTTTATGAACGCTACCCAGCCCAGGAAACAGCTACCTCTACCTCCAGTTAAAGACAGATGTTACTGATTCTAGCTCCATGCATTGGACAAACATCTAAACACACCGCCCACACAAAGATGACACAGGGCAGGTTTCAAATCAGGTGTGGTTCAGGTGATCCATCTGATCTCTGACCTGCTGCATGTATACGTTACTACAGTCCTTACACACCTGCAGCAGAGTGAGCTCTTCCACTTCCTTTGGTTTAGAGCGTACCGCTGCCCCCTGTGTATGCACTCTGCCTGGAACATGGAGGACCACTGGGATCAAATCGACAAAGAGATTGCCCAGTCACCAATGCCCACTGAATACCAGGGTGCTACTGTCAAAGTAAGACCTCAATAATACAATAACCTGCACAATTAATCGTTTAGGTAAAAGAAGGGTTGAATTACTGATTGATCAGAATCTATTTTTTTTTTTAAATGCCCACATTTTGCATTTCATTCATTCCAATTGGTACAATTTAATTAAGATGGACTTGGGTGACTGGGTTTATCTTTACATAATCTATAATCCATTACTTTTGTTTTTTTCGAACTACAGATTATATGTAACGACTGCCAAGCCCATTGCACGGTGCCTTTCCACGTGTTAGGGATGAAGTGCAGCGGCTGTGGCTCATATAACACAGCACAGGACGGAGGACTGATCCAGCAGCCTGAGCAGCAGCAGCCTGACCAGGACGCTGGGAGCGAGGCAGAGACAGGCTTAGAGCCTGAGGAGCAGCAGCAGCCTGAGCAGGACGCTGGGAACGAGGCAGAGACAGAGCCAGACGCAGAGCCAGAGCAGCTGGATCAGCCTCTGTCACCCACGCTACCCTAACCACACTGGGGGACTTTGTACTAACTTCCATTGAGTGTAATGATAGACTGAGCCAATATTCCTGTATTCCACAAAATACCAGAAAAAGGAGTGCGATGGTGATTATGTTCAGTGGGAGTAGTGATTCTAGAGTCCTAGAGAGAAACAAAGTGTCTACCCTGTTCTCTCTGTCCACGGTGGGAAATCGGTAGCAGGAGAAGTTAACCCTCTTCTTTTTATGTTGTTTATGGAGAAGAAGATCCAGGAAATGAGCAGGGGGAAATGAAACACAACCAAGCCACGGCCAAGTGGCGATTTTTCGAGAGGTACACGTCAGGCTACAGCGTAGGTTTGTGTCTCCACGTACCTACCTACGTAGCAACGGCATAGATTTTACGCAGAATTATAAATCAAGCTTAACACACATTCAAACCTGAAGGCAATTCCCTCTGTGGGCTCATCAAGGATTAAACCAGAGTTGACTTTGTGTTTGAAAGGGTTAATTAATTTGTATTGATCGACTCGGCTGCACAACCCAGGTCACACTGTGAAACGAGGAGCTACAACACACTAGTTCTGGTGGAGTACAGCTGGGCTGGAGTACAGTATGTGACAATGTTAGCTGTTAATAAGAGTCTAAACCCCATGCACGTTACCTGAGGCTCCCGGTTCTGATCCAAGTTGGGTCTAGATTGTCATGACTAGGGCTGGGCATCAAGAACCTGGTCAGTTTTTGAAAACTAAGAAGATGTCAGTACGGTCTGTAGCATTGGAAATATGTGAAGTGTTGGTTCTTCTTTATAATAATCTAATGTCACTTAATTACAACTTCAGCACATGCACATATTGAGTAGACAGTACTGTCATTTGTGGGATGGTTGCTGTGACACGGGCCTCTATTCTGGTACCATTTGCTTCTTGTTTCTGTGGTCCTTGCGGAGATAACGTTATTTTACCTTTACAGTGACAGTCATACAAACTCCCAATAAACATTTTACTTAACTACTTGTAACAGGTGTGTTGTCTTCTGAACATTTTAACACATGACATTTTTAGCTGCTCCTTACGAGTACATTTAAGATGTTACATTTCCATTGTATTTGTAAAGCAGTCATGCACACTAGCACCATTATAAGAATATTAGAACCAATGAGGGACATGTTGAATGAAAGTTAAATACCAGTGTGGTGGGGATATCTTTGACTTGATATTGCAATGTGTTGCAGCTGGACGAAAACCTTGGATGTCCAAAACTGTTGCTTTTCAGGAAATGGAAGGAAAAAAAGAGTTTGGGTTACCAAAACAATTCATTTATCAGTCTTAATCTGTAAAGTGTCTTGAGATAACTGTTATGATTTGATACTATATAAAAAGTAATTTAATTCATGAAAAGAAATTAAAATGACAAAATATAGAGATAAGGTTTCTACCAAGCCGCAACGGAATGAAAAAGTATTCACACAGCCCGACCTATATGTACAGCAAAAACATGGACAGAACCAGCAACTTGTATGACTATGAAAGTGAAATGGATGGTAGGATCAAATGCTGTCTCCTCGAGGGGGTTTGGACTCGGGGGTGGAAAACTGGAAAGTGAAACAGACAGGGGCACTATTCAGGGCGGTATCAACGGGGATTGTCAGGGACGGAGCTGTGGAGAACGGCCGAGGTGTTGGGTTGATGATGTCTGGAGGAGAGGGTGGAGTGGCTCCCAGGGGGAATCTTTGGTATGTGGTGGTGGTGAGTGGAGGTTGATTTGTGCCACTAACAACTAGTGAGACCTCTGGATCTGGCATCACGTGCACAGTGTCAGCTATGGTTGAGTCCTGCTCATGATCAGAATATGGCATGTCCTGAGAAATGTCCACGCCCAGAGCAGTTTGGGAAGGCTCATCTGGATTGAGTTGCGACGCGTCAGCATCGGTGGAGGTTTGTGGGTCCTCGGGGTATGGCAGGACCTTCTCCAGGGTGGCTGGAGACTGCCCTGCTTCTGCAGAGGGAAGCAGGACAGCAGCACCCTCCGTAGCATTAGGCATGTCTGCCTCTGTATGCGCTGGCTGCACGGGTTCCTGGGAAGGCCCAACGTGGGTGGCAGTCTCCTCTGATGAATTCGGCTCACTGGATTCTGATGACTCCGATGAATCCTCACCCTCACTCAGGCAGATCTGTTTTCATAATAACGCATTAGCTGAACATTTCCCTACAAGACCTTTTAGATTGTTTCATAGTGCTAGCAGCAGAATAACAGAGCTACTCACTGGTTTGGTCAACGCCACAGTCACCATGAGGAAAGCACAAAGTGAAGTCCTGAGAATTGCCATTGCGGTCTCTCCTTTGTTTGCTGAAACAAACAAGCCGTAGGCCCTAGATTGGTAAATTGGTGGAATGTACGTTTTTCATCTATTCCCCTGCATTTAAGAGGAAAATGTTGTACTTTTAACTTCACTACATTCATCTGAGCGCTCCAGTTAATAGTTATTTTGCAGCTTAATCTTTATACAAAACATATGATCACCTTCTGAAACATGATGCATTGTTGATCCAGTGAGAAAAATAATTTAAGTCCGGAATTGAGTCAAAAATTGTAATATTTTATTTTATTAAAAAAAAAAAATCTGCCAAGTGGATTAGAAAATATCAAAACCTTTTCAATGTCCATCTACTTTTTTCAACAATTTTCTAATTTTCTTTCTTGACATTAACATTGAGGGTGTTCCATAACAAACTACCCAATACTTTTTATAGAGAGAGAGAGAGAGAGAGAGAGAGAGAGAGAGAGAGAGAGAGAGA
>NC_048411.1:88889-121912 GCF_013103735.1 Etheostoma cragini | reverse complement strand
GAGAGAGAGAGAGAGAGAGAGATAAAACCAGAATTTTAAATTGGGATTTGAATTGCACCACTCAGCTCAATTTAAATATTTAATTTCAAACTAAAGCATATTTCAAATAAATGACATCTCTTACAATATTCTGTAACTTTGGTATTAGCTACAAAGAAATATCAACAAACTTGAAATACATGGTACATTATTTAAGCTGTAGTATTTTATGTAACATAACATTCCTGCTTCAAGTCCTACCTTGATATGTTGAGTATCCGCTTTTCCCTGCACAGCAGATATGCTCATTTCTTCTTGCATTGGACATCTTTTTATATGGCTGTTGATGTGTGGGTACAATAAACCAATAATTCATTATCTGATTCATGTCAGAATTATTCAACTTCAACCCTGCCTCAACAGTTCTTAGTAACCCATTAAATACCCCAGACACAGCTAAATTAGAGAGTGCTAAAATTCTTAGAGGACAATAAAAGAATATATACACAAACATGTGTTTTGTGGTTTTGGTGTGAACAATGGGAAGAATTTGGTTTAGACTCTAAATACATTTCAGAATTTCTCATTACAATGACTGCAACAAAGAATACTTTTTTTTTTTCAATATCCTGCCAAAGTATAGGGCTTACACTAACTCCAGCAAAGTTCACTGAAATGGACTTCCACAAAAACATGTCCTACTGAAATCACACCAGATACATGCCACCATATCTACATTTATTTTCATAACTTACAATTCCAGCAGATTTAAAGAGCCTCTTTTCTAGTCTTAACTACTGAATGTTAGCAACGAAGCAGGACGTCAGGCAACTCCACGCCGTCGTGACCCTTCCCGAGTTCTGCGTCAGGTTCTCCCCCCACCAAAACCCTATGGACTGTTGTGCTAAAATATTAATTTAGCACTCTCTTGCGCAGATTTTGTAGAAAGTATCATGAAATAGACCGTACAATCCACTGACCTGTAACCTAAAAAACTAATTCAGAGGTTCTTTGCCAGCCAGTTTACATTACGTTAACCTTTAGCACAACTGCCCACAAAGTAGTGCTTGCTGGCAAAGAGCTAATTTCACAACGTACTGATATATTTTACAATGGATAACCCCGTCATTGTAACCAAAATGTTTAAGTTTATTCTTTAGACTCTGAATAGCCCCATGCCCTAAAAATTACAAAATGTGCAATTTATGGACATAAGGCATGCAAATCCTTTGGCAAAAAAAAACAGCAATGTTTAAATGTACCTACTCTTGTCATGATTGTTGCAACATAATCTCAGCAGTTTAATGTTGTGGTTGCCTTGAAGTCAAACTTAAATTAGTTCCATCTATAGGCCTGACAGGCCACAATAAACAAATTAATGAGCCGTTAAATGTGGTCCAAGTGTAGCATTTCCCTCTGAAATCAACACTAATTCGCAATACTTTAATTTGGTGCTTTATAAAAAAAATGTACTTATACATTCCAGCCAAAGCAATTTGACTATAGCAATTTAAGATTTCAGCTACATTAGCAGCTCAGCGAGGCTGGACACAGCAACACAGTGCTTATTAGCAGAAAATTAGGATAAAGGGAGAGGCCACCTGGTGGTCACTAACTTGTTACATTCAACACAATATCCACAGTGAAAATGTTCTTTTGATCAGTAAAAAATGTTCAAGTCCATGCTATAACTCAGGCAACCATCAGTCTATGGCAGAAGTGAAACACTGGTGGTCTGACCAGCAGTAAACATGCTGAAATAACTTCACAGGAAACCGTGGAAAATGCAAACTTTATTTAAAACCTTGCGTGCATACGAGTCAACCTCAGTCCACAGAAGACGCCGCCTCCTGCAAAGAAAGAAAAAGAAAGTCAGAGCGACATCCCACAAGCACAGTAACAAATTGGGAACCTGCTTGTTTATAGTGGGTTTTTTTGGAGGTCAACCTCTGGTTTGTCTGTATCTGCTGGGACAGTTTGACTGCAGGTATCCGCTCCATTTTCTAAACCCGTCTCAGCCCGGTTTTCTAAACCGGTCTCAGCTTGGTTTTCCCGATCGGTTCCATTTTCTACACTGGTCTCCGCTTTTTTCTCCAGACCAGTTTCAGCTTTGTTCTCCAGGTCAGTCATACAAGTTTCCTTTCCTGCTACTGGTCTAGCTCTCCTGCAGGACAGAAATACAACAAAGAATCATGTGCTCATCAACTGTTTTAATATATGGAGGTTTGACAAACTACAAAACCCCATCTAGACGGACACAGGTCTCTTGATATTATGTAGCTTAGAAAAAAAAAAAAAAACATTTGATGCCACGTGCATCTTTGGTTCAGTGTAGGTCAGGGGAAAGCAATGCAAGCCGATACAACTACATGTCAATTGGAGAGATTGCAATGAAGGTTGGAAAGGTATTCATGGTCCTTCAAGACCAAGACACTTTGTGTCCTGACTTTTCCTTTGGCACCATCATGACGGTGGAATTTTTGGTTGAGTGCCATTATACATGATCAGACATGGTATGGGCCCAACAGGATAAGTACAAGTTTGGCTGGTCCCTAAATCTAGGGAGTTTTTTGCCATTGTCTGATAACTTAGCCCCTGGGGGGTAGCAGCTAGTATTTGGCTTCTGGTGTAGGCAGCGGATAACACTTAATCCGGGCCAAGCCTTCCTCTGTGCGCCGGTCACCGTTTTCAGTTTAAGGTTGATACTTTTAGGTGGTGTAGACAAAATTCCAGCCCATTTCTGTAAACAGATCAGTATATGGATGAAGTGTAAATCCAACTAAATTAAAAATCAGATTATACCCAATGAATTCTGAGCATGTCAGCAAATGTGTTGCACCTCTTTTGCCCTGCATGTAGTCTGGCTACACCAGATACATTGTGGGATAAAAAGGGGGGGAAAAAAACCCGCTCTGGGATGTCTGTCGTCTGGGGCAGTGCTAAGCACCAGACCAGGAATGCTCTGCAAAACTCAAAGAAAACATTTGCACCCAGCAAAAGAAATTCCACAAAATCCGAACCATAGAAACAATACAGTACAATGAGCATTTTCAATTAGAGTATTGCCATGGTTACATCATTCACAGCAATCATGCCAATCTGTCCCAGCTAGGAACGTGCTCAGGGCATTTAATATCACAGAGAGAACCAAGCAGGCCTGCCTTGTTGCATGAAACAAATCAACAGCGCGTAGCTTTCTAGCTCGAAGGTTGTTTCCTGTAAGGAAGGAATTTTGAGAACAGCAACAGAGTCCAAGCAAAGAGATGTCAGGCTTTATCCTGAATGTGTATTTGCGTAATCTAGACCAACCTGCACGCTTAAACATGCCTCGTCACAAATGGAAACCAAAATGCTTAACAATTGGCAAATGTTAGCTTGTGAACGGATTTACACCTGCTTAAGATGCTAGCATGGTCACTGTCAGCGGCTTATTTAGTTCAAAGTGCCACTACTGCCCAAGAACAGTATCAGAGCAACTAGCATAGCTCTAATGTTGTCTTTCAGAGAAATTTCACTTTGCAAGCTGAAGACTTAATCTATACTTTGGTTGGTACAGGAAGGTTTCTTCTTAATTAGTAAGACAAACCTTGTGTTGGCACTCCTCCTCCTCACCACCACCAATGCCATCACAGCAATGACCATCACTCCAGCACAGAGCCCCGCGGCAGCATAGACAACAGGACCCTTGATGGTGGACAGGAGAAGGTCTTGACACGACTCTCCACTGTAGGCCAGTGAACACACACATGCGAGGTTTCCAGCTGTCTCCACACAGCGCCCGTTGCCACTGCAGTGTGTTTTGCTGCACTGCAGGGGGTCCAGGTTACGGTTACTGTTTAGGGTGGTGTTCAGGCCAGTGTCTTCAGAGAGAGGAGTTAAAGTGGACGGCTGAGGAAAAGAGCTGCGGGGCTGGATGGGAGCTGGGACAATGGCTTTTGACAACTGCTTCAGACGGACACCTAAAGAAAAATGACAATTTTAGCCAAAAAAAGAAATTGGGCCATTTTAGATCGAGAACATTAAATCCATTTTACAGTTCTTAAAAGTAAATGGGTACAAGACTTACAGTTCTCATCTGAGTGGTCATGGCAGTCAACATGACCGTTACAAAACTTCTCAACAGGCTGGCATTGGACTTGATCCAGGCAAGGCCTGCTTCCACTGGGGCAGCGCTGCTCGGGCCGACAGTGGGTGGAATTCACAAGGATGTGGTCATGGGCACACTTGCATGTCCGACCTCTTGGGGTGGCGAGGCATAAGTGCTGGCAGTTGCCATTGTTTTCTGTGCACTTGTTTGACCCTGTTTAAAAAAAAAAAAAAAAAAGTCAGTTAACTGAGTGTGACGTTTGGCGAGATAACATTTACCACCTCATTACGCCCCATTTGGAGGAGCCCTCTAAACTGCCATCCAAACATTTGTGTAGTTCTTACATACCAATCTGACTGGTCTTGCTGAAAGCCTTAAGGCTGATCACATCTGAGTCGACCTCAAACCACAGCTTGTTTTGATCTTTCTCATCTCTGTACCAGAGCCTGGTCTTGTCTGAAGAAAAGAGCCAACACAAAGAAATGTAGCTACATTAGAAAGTCATGGAAACATTTCAAGATCTTTACCCATCCAATTTTTATTCAAATAAAGAGGCCAAGCTACAGTGGCTACAAGTTGCCCATTTGTGAACATTTTGCACTCCTGATGTATTGATGACTAGACAGCAAACACCATTGTTATGTTGCTGAACAGCACCAACTCCTGGTAATGGTACACATTAGCATTAGATGTTATTTTGTACATAATGAGCCTTTACCAGTGACAGTAATCCAGAACAGCGCTCCATCACTCAGAGCCACGGCAGCCAGGCCCTCGCCCGTCTTCAACTCTCTGTATCCAGAGCCATCAAGCTTGACAGAGCCAATGGTCCCTAAACCTGGGCAGGAATCCAAGCTTGGTTGTTGCTTTTACTAACAATTTTGCTTTATTCCACATTTTCAATGCATAAACACATCTAAGAAAATGTACCCAACTATACTGAAAATGTGTAATACCACATACCTGTGTCAGCCCAGTAAATTGTATCCCCATTACTGGAGAAGACCAGAGATGTGGGCTGGACAGCATCCTTCCACACCACACTCCGCCCAGCACCGTCCATGTTTGCACATTCTACTGTAGCCAGAGTACTTGTACCCTGCTGGCCCATGTTTGCAAAACAAACTCGTCCATTGGGAGGGTGGAGGGCGATGGATCGCACTCTCCCAATACCTTCCTTCATGAGAACGGCAGTGTGTGCGCTGGTGCTGGAGGTGACCTGCAGGTGGGGTTGTTTGTTGCTGCTCCAGTAGATGTTAAGTGTTACCCAGTCCAGAGCCATGGCAGTGATTGTGTTGCCCAGGAGTTTCAGAAGCTGGCCTTTAGAAGACAAGTCAGAGTCTTTAAACTTGAAGGCGCTAAGTGAGGTTGTGCCGTCGTCTGTCAAGAACAGGGTGTGGTCACGTAGGCAGTAGTCCATGATGGCTGCTTCATTGATGCTGGGCACCTGCAGGGCCACATGTTCAGGCCAGCCCTTCAGCTCTCCTGCTGTGTGTTGGGACTGCAAGTAGATCTATGAGAGAATAGATGAAAGTGGTCTCAACACAAGTAAGCCTACATTCGGTTAAGGGGGAGGGATTTTTTTACTTTAATCATTTTCCCCATGCATTAGTGTCTGACTAATGAACACAATTCTTTTAAAATTAGCTCAGAGTTAACAAACTCTGCTTTAACCATATAAGCAGGGGGGAAGAAAATCGTCAATGTTGTCCACTAAAAAGGCTCAGATTATTATTCTAATGAGTGTCTAACATTATAGAAAGTATCCCATTAGAGCTATAATTTTACCAGAAACCGCTCAGAAATCAAACCAAAACACACGAGCAGCAAAGGGCCGCAGGCTGGAATTTAACCCGTTTCCGCTGCAGCTACACGGCACATGCTCTACTAGGTGAGATACCCAGATTCCCCGGATCCTACTCTTTAACCCGCGTTAACCTTCGCGATCGAAGGCAGGATTGGTCTTGAGAGCTTGGAGGACCAGGCCATGATAGCAATACGATTAACTACAGGACTGGTCTACGCTCATTGACAGCTATTAAGTAGTTTCCTGTATATTGTAGTTTAATTTAAAAGACTTTGATCCATTTGTGTGCAAGTGTCACCAACCTTGAGTTGTGTAAAAAATAAGGTATACACATATTTTTACACGTGTAGAGCAGATCTGTGTCTAGTGTAGCCAGTTCCAAGGATTATAGTGATGACGAGTTTTGAAACGTTCCCTCTGTATAGATTAATCTGGGCAAAAACTTTTGGTAAGGAAATTGAAAGTGTGCAATTTCCCATTAACATTATATTGCAGCGGCCTTGCATAGTACTTGACCAAAACAACTTTAATCTTAGTTTCTCTGAATATTACCCCTCTCTCCCAGGTCTGTGAATAAGTTTCTCCTACAATGGTCTTAGAACGCTGTGGGAGCAGACGCATCTTTCATTTGCCAATATCAAGCCAGCAAAAAAATAAACTCTGCAGTAGAAAAAGTTTCTTTTTCTGGAGTAGTTTACTGGTCTGACCCACTTGGCATCAAATTGGGGCTATGTGGCTCAAATTAGTGTGAAACCCCCAATGCAAATTAGACTATGCCAAACTCTGCATTATAGCCTAACCTGGGTGACAGTGGAGGGAGACAACATCAGCAGGAACGCTGAATTGACAAGACTGGAGCATGTCATGCCATCCTCAGCCAGTAAAAGACCAGAGGGACACTTGCACACAGCCTTGGGTCCCGGGGCCAACACACACATGTGGGAACAGTCCATCTTCTCACAGGGGCTATCAATGCCCATCTGGAGCAATGGGTGGATGACCTGCAAATCAATCAGGGAACCAAAGTGTTTTAATAATGCTCTTTTTGCACCTTACATTTAATGCGTATAATTGAAATATTCTTTTCAACATATCAAATGTATAATTTCCTTCAAAACCGGTCGGGCATATTTCCATCATGACTCCAGGGTTTTTATAATTTTCCAAAACAGGTTAGTATCTTAATAAGTGGAACGCTTTAAACATGCAAGGTTATAGCTGTGCGTGGAAAATATGGAAGCTGTGGTGAGTACTTCAAGCACACAAGTGTTCTAAAATGTATTTACAGTTCTGCCATTATACAATCCCTGCCCCATTTTCACCTGTCCCAACATCCTTCATTCAACATTGGACTTACCTTCACACCAAAAGGTTGTCTGGGTCTTTTCAGGAGAACTTGGCAGTTTTTGCCAGAGATTTTATGAGCAGCCAGTACCACTCGCTTTTTGGCATCAGACCAGTAGATCATGTCATTGAACAATGCCAGGGAGAATGGGTTGGTGGTCTCTTTAATCTGTAGAATCTGCCAACATTTAAATGAGACATTCATTACGGCTGTGACTTTATAGTTTTACCGTTTCCACATTAGCCGTCATCTATGCTCAGGCCGTGTTGCAAAAAAACTTATTCAGTGCCACTTGGGGTACTCTTAGTTAAGAGGGCTGGCTATCACGATATTTGACCAATGCCTTGATATTGTAGGGTTGAAAATTAGTGCTTTCACAAAGTATTTACACAAAGTGTGACAAATAATCAGTAATGTGGGTATAATGACTTAAGTGGGTAAAGGCAAAATGAATAGAGAAAATACACTGCAATGTGAGCCTGAAACCCCAGGAAACACTTGTCATTTCAATATATCTTTAATGTATGATATTCAGCCTCATCTCAATATATTGCCCAGCCCTACAGGGTCCCTTTTTAAAAGTTTGATTTATTTTAATTTTTATCAAGAAGGCCTTGCACATGAAAAGAAAAATAGAAGATAAACACTAAACTCCAGGAATTTTCCTCTGTGGTTCAAAAAAATAATTTTTTTTACCCGAATGTCATCTCCATCCAGTGTTGCAGATCCAATGGCCCGCAGCCTTTCATCTGTCCAGTAGACTCGGTCAGAGATTGGGTCGACAGCCACTCCACCCGGCCAGCCCAGACTGGAGTTTACCACTGCCTTCCTCTCGGACCCGTCCATGCCGGCACGCTCTATCTTCACTACAGTACCAATCTCTGTCCAGAACATCAACCTGGTAGAAAAACAAGACTCAACTAGTCTTTAACAGAAATGGGGAAAAGGTTTTACAAAAGTAGTATAGTTTGGAGGGTGAAATCCTCATGCTGACCCTTTTTGTGGCAGCAGTGCCAGAGAGCGAGGCTGTTCGAGGTCTTCATCCAGGATGATGCTGTGGTCCGATGACTTCACCGTGGCTGTGGACAATCCGACTGCAACAATCTGACTGTTCACGCCATCGATCCAGTACAGGTTCCTTCCAAGCCAGTCCACGGCAATGGAATCAGCCCGGACACCTGTGGAAACAACATTTGCACATGTTTATATCT
Organism: Etheostoma cragini; assembly: GCF_013103735.1. NCBI lineage: Eukaryota > Metazoa > Chordata > Actinopteri > Perciformes > Percidae > Etheostoma > Etheostoma cragini. The sequence continues at coordinate 113,483 of NC_048411.1, read as the reverse complement.
GCTGTCCCGTTTCTTTTCCTAATGCTTAGAATTTATTGTTAATACACAAGTGCAAGTGAGGTAAGATGTATCCGAGTCAGTACACGTTGACCTTAACATTTTTCTATCCTTTTGAAACTGTTACAAACATTTGAAATTAACTGTTTCTGTTGTGTCATTGGGTTTGACCATGGATTTAAAAAAAAGAAAAGAAACACTCTTTTCCCGTTTCAACAACTAAAAGCACTTCCACATGGTACCCAACACACAGGCCGAGGCTGCCGTACAAAACACCATCTGCTCACACCAATTTACACTCTGATGGGGCAACTCTAGGTTCAATGTCTTGTCCAACGACACTGAATTTGGATTGCAGGGCCAGAGATCACTCTACCACTGAGCCACAGCCACCCAAACATTCATCTGTACCAATATTATTACATGTAGATGTTAACCTACAAACCTTTAACCACAGTTCCTGTGGTCTTCTGGTCCAGTGAGGACCACCCGATGCTTTCAGCGTCCAGACTGACCCAATAGACCCTCTGCTTCCTCCAGTCGTAGTCCAGGGATAGGATGGCCTTCTTGGCCGAGGAGGACAACACATCAAGGCTGCGACTGCGCAGGCCTAACGAGAAGAGGTCCGTTTGGACCGACGCCAACAGGAAGGGTTCTCCTGAATGGTGAATAGAAGTATCGTCAAGTCACTTTGGACCACATTCAGTGTGCCCTACTCATGATGTTGAAATGAAAGGTGGTCTTACTGAGTAGATTCATTTATTGAACCAGTGCAAAATATTACTCTAAAATAAAAACATTGTTGCAGTCTTTATCTTTTTAGGTGAGTTTTACCATGTTGGACAAATGTTCATACCAAAAGCAAAGTGTCAACATTTTTGCAAACGCCCTTATTTGTAGAAATATCAATCATGTCACGAGTGGCATCAGTCTTCTCCAACTCAGCAAGACCGGGAATTTTATGAGAAGTGCATTTCCCAAAGTGTCAAATTAGTTCTCAAGTTTTCGTAATGCATCCCCTCCAAAACACAAAATTATATACCAAAGGGCTTTACCAGTGATCTTGCAGCGATGTCCATCTGCCTCCTTTATGTAGCCTGGGTGACAGTCACATTGGTATGAGCCTCGAGTGTTGATGCACAGCTGACTGCACACACGTGGGCTCCGTCCTTCACACTCGTCGATATCGTCACAGGTCAGGCCGTCCGCTGTGAGCCTGAAGCCGGCCTCACAGCCGCAACGCTTCACAGCAGGAAGTGCAACATTCACATTACACAAAAGGAGGGTAAGCCGGAGTCATGATTTACAGTTAATGGAAGAGAAAAAAATAAAGTCTTTCACAAACTTTACTTTCACAATTCAGTTTATATTGAATTACTAATGTAGTTTAGTACAAAGGTAGGCTACATGTACATTTTACTCTCCTACATTCATCTTGCACAATACAATGTTTTATTATAAATTAGACTAACAGTATAAAGGCCTACAAATAGCTGAAATTTGCCAATAAGCACAACTTGAGGATTTCCAGTTTCTAAAATATGAAGATTTTAAGGTTTGATATTTTAAGTACATGTTCCTGATGACAATACTTTTACTTAACCATCTCAAATGCAGGACTTTAGGAATGGTATTTTTAAATGTAAATGTGCTTTATTTATATAGCGCTTTTCCAGTTGTGTGGTCAAAGCCCCTTTACATAAACAGGAAACATTCACACACACATTCATACACTGTGGCCGGGGCTGCCGTACAAGGTGCCACCTGCTCATCAGATAAACACTCACACACATTCACACTCCGATGCGCAGCACCGGGGGCCACTCGGGGTTCAGTGTCTTGCCCAAGGACACTTTGACAATGACTGCAGGGGCGGGGATTGAACCACCAACCTTCCGATTGGCAGGCAACCGCTCTACCACTGAGCCACAGCCGCCCCTTTTTACTGTGTGGTATTAGCAGTTTTACTTAAGTAAAAGATCAAGATACATCTTCCACCCCAGTCTGTATTTTTCAACTTTTGAGCCACACAAACACACACACACTATACAGGGGGCTCACCGTTCCCTGGGGCGTGCTGTAGCAGCTCTGGGAGCAGCGGTTCTCATCTTCCTCGGCACAGCTCATCTGGCAGCTGCCCCCCTCATCAGAGCCATCAGCACAGTTGGTAACGCCGTTACACACCAGGGACGGATCCAGGCACTCCTGGCTGCCACACTTGAACTGGTGAGGAAGGCACGTCACTGTCCTACCTAGTAAGTTTTGTTTTTATATAAAAAAAGAATTTTAGAGTCATTCAGCTAAGCTACATAAAGTAAAATGCCGTTATTCAAGGTTATTGAAACAAAGGTTTAAAGTGGACATATACTTTTGTCATATCTACATTAAACGTTAAACATTGCCAACATATGAGGCAAAAGCCCCACTGCTTACCGCTTTGGTTACAACAGTTGCTCCTCTCTGCTAAGTGTTATGCAACTCCCAGCCAGCCTTCCATGACTGTCATCTGCTCCAGCCAGGCAGGACTGGTGTTCCCATTACCAACCCTTGTGTTGTCTTTGGGTCAAATTTGACCCGTTTTCTAAAGATCTACATTACAAATATGGACTGATGCCACACAACACTTTACAAGTACAAAAGAAGCTTGGGTCCTTATATTGAATTTGGGGTGTTACATTTTTTTAGCAGTTGAAAAATACAAAAGTTTCAAAACAGTATCCTGACCGAATGTTGACCCTTCTGTGGTTGTCCTTTTAGTAGTCCAATTCAAAACGTCAGCTTTTTAACTTAAGGACTGGGTTTAATTTTAATGAATTAAAGTTTAGTGACCATGAAATCCCAAATGTGTCAAACTAGTAATTAGTTGTGTTAGCGGTGTTTATATGTGTAAACGGCAAGAAACACTGAAAAAAGTGCTTGGAAAAAGGACAAAAACATTGACAAGTGCATGGTCCACTGGAAGAAAACAAGGGTTAACATCGTCTCATGTAGCTACATAAAAAATGTCCTCTTGGCTGACAATGTTAAATTCTCCCATTCTGGGAGACAATCCTCTAAACATTTCAGTTGGGCAGTATTTGGTTCACAAGCCTTCATTTAAAAGTGCTGCTTCCACTACACTGATGGTTAGCAGTATGCCAACATTAAGTTGCTGCATGCTGATGCCAGATCATTGTTCTCCTGGTGGCCAAAGCCGGTCAGTTTTAGGTCACATTAATGCTGGAACATGTCTGGTTGTGTAGCATTTGGTTTTGGAGCCTTTGTGATTTTCATGGTACAAAGTCCTGCTATGTACATACAAACTCCAACACAGTAGCTCCAGCTGCAACTAGTGAAACAGCAGCGGAGATTCCAGGAAACATGCTGGCCAATCAGAAGAGACTGGGCTTTTTTCGAGAGCCAGTCCCTCCACTAGTGTTTTACACAGGTGCATGGGCAGTATGAGAAAGATAGGAAAGCATGTCATAGTACAAACAATATACAACCTCAAAGTGGTACACAAAAGCTCCCCTTTAACACCTCATTGGTTTAATTTGATCTTTAATAATTTGTTTCTATGCTATACTCGCTTAAGATTAATTTCGAAATTTGACTTCAACAAGATATTAGAGACTCCTTCACAAAGACGGGAACCAAAAAAAAGGGGATTACAGCCCCTGGCTGGACTCAGACCAGAGATGTGCCGTTACTAGGTTATGATCACTTTAACTAAAAATCCAGCATTGTTTAATATCTTTTCAATGGGTAAACAAGGCCACCTTTTTCTGTTATACATGTCTACTTACAATCAGTCTCGTCACTCCCATCGTCACAGTCCTTCACTTGGTCACACCTCCAAGATGTGGGGACACACTTTGTCTTGGATTTACATGACCACTGGAACTCCCCACAGTTCAATGGAGCCACAGGACAGTCCTAAAGGGGGCAAATTTATTTTTTCATTGCCATCTAATGGCTACTTTACAATCTCAACTTTTGATGTGAAAATTGAGACAACAGGGAGGCCATGTATATTTGAGACTATTACGTGCAACTGCTGTTCTAACCTTTGGTGGGGCAGTTTCACAAAGAAAAAAAATTAAGTTTTAAGTAAAAAGAGGCTATATGGTTGCAAAAATGAAGTTAGCCATCAAAGTACAGGGGATATGTTACTCTAGGTTTAGGTTCCATGTTCTGTCATCCCGTATTACTTTACCATATGACATGGTATTGTTTCAGTATTGAGATATGTGGGCAGGGGATTGTATCAAAGTGCTAATATTGTCTTACAGTTTTAGTCCTGAAACTATGCATCTGTCCAAGGTGTTCATACATCCTTGGGCTGTATTTGTGACTGGTCTTTTGTCCGTGTGGTAGAGGGGTATTGAAAAAATAAAAAATGTATTAAAGATGTACGGCCATGTCAAACTCCCTTTTCAGTTTTGATGTAGTTTCACCCCCAATTTTTTCCATGCATTAGATAAAAGTAGATCTAATCCTATAAACCGGGTTTAACACAAATCTGTCCACTTTAATGTCTACTTTGGCCCAAAACACACCTTCTCATCTGTGCCATCTTTGCAGTCCTGATCCCCATCACATAACCAGTCCTGCACCAGACACTCCTTGCTGTGGGGGCAGCGGTGTTTGGTGGTACAGACCGGCGCGTTACTGCAGCTCTCCTCATCGGAGCGGTCCGAGCAGTCTGGGTGGCCGTCACAAAGCATGGTGGCAGACACACACTGACCATTAGCACACTTGAACTCTGTGGCACTGCAGCCCTCGTCAACTGCGGGGGGGGGGGGGGGGGGGGGGGGGGGGGGGGGGGGGGGGGGAGATTTTGTCACAAAAAGGTGTCCTACACAAGCAGAGCTGATTATTGGGACTAGATTAATCCCTTGTTCAGACAACGTACCACAGTCTGCTTCGTCACTGCCGTCCAAACAGTCCCTGTCCCCGTCACAGAGGAAGCTGTTGGGAATGCAGCGGCTCTTATCATCACACTGGTGCGCGCAGCCCTCCACCAGCTGGTCACATCCCAGTTCATCCGAGCGGTCCTGACACTGAGGCACACCGTCGCACACCTGGCTCTGCGCTATGCACTTCATTCCATGCGCACACTGGAACTGGTCTGCAGGGCACACACGGCACAGTAAGGATGCTGGGGTTATAACCGGGCTTTAAAATAGTCCAAACTTGTTCTCCGCTTTAGAGGATTTTAAAGTTCTCCATAAATAATCCAGTTAACATACCTCAGATATTTGGCAATTACAGTTACTCTGTCGACATGCATAATGCTTTTCGATTAATTATTTGCATTTACATTATTTCTTTGCAGTAACAATACAATGTCACTTCAGACCTATGTGTCTTGACCCCATGGAGTTCAATCTCAATGACTGTCTATTCATAGTATGAAGCCAAACTGCTAAACGTCTCTGCACAAGCAGTACATTTAATGCATTTGGAAGAAATTTGCTGTAGGCAACATAATAAAATAAACTACCCACAGGAGGAGAGTATAAGTACTATTCTTAACCCAGCAACAGAATATCATCCCCCAGATTACCTATTTCACATGCTGATAAACAGTCTTTCTCATCTGAGCCATCCCTGCAGTCCGCTTCTCCATCACACACATGGTTGTAAAGGATGCACTCTGTGTTGTCCTTGCAGGGTTTAGAGCCCAAAGAACACTTAAGGGTAGGTGAGCCAACAGAGGAAGCGGGTTCTGAGGTTGTACTAGCCCCTTCTTCCTTTTCATATTTGTCTTCCTCTTGGTCCTCTGCAGGTGCCAAATAAAAATGGGTACACATCAATAATGCAAGACCGTTTACTATAAAAAACATGGCGTGAGATTGCCAGGATCGTTTCGGTTTACCACAGTTGGCTTCGTCTGTGCCGTCTAAACAGTCCTGCTCGCCATCACAGATCAGGGTTGTGGGTAAGCAGCGACTCTTGCTGTCACAGTGGTGAACACAGTCGTCAGTTTGCTCCGCACAATGCATTTCATCAGAACGGTCCTGACACTGGGTTATTCCATCACACATCTGGTCCTTGGGGAGACACTTTTTCCCATGAGCACACTGGAACTGATCTGTTTGGATGCAGGCATTTGACATTTTACCATCAAGTTATTGTTTCTGCTTGCATTTAAATTACTCACGTTTGGTTGGATGCCAAAAGCATATTGAAACTGACTTAGTGACATAATGTAAAGTCAAGTGCCACTTTATTTCAGGTACACTAATACTAATGCAGTCTGATACAATCTTGCAAGAAAGCCAACCATCATGCAGGTTCCAATGGGCCATTTTAAGGGGTTAAGTCAACTATATGCTCAGTTTGCAGGCTGCAGATTTTAGTGCTGTATAGCAGAATACAGAGAGACTACCCCCAATGGTTATACAAAAAAAAACATTTTAAAAGGTGAGCTTTATTTTAGGGCTTTTGTACTAGTTTTAATAAGGTGTACCTGATAAAAGAGCAACTCTGTTTTGCCCCCTTTAAATCTGATAGGATTCAACTTTTTACAGAACTAGGTACTTGACATCTCTAGTATTACCTCTGCAAGTTCAGCTTCATAAATGAACAGAAGTCATTCAATTAATTTGATGAGTTCATCAAGAAGATTTAATTCACCCTTGAGGAAAGAGGGGGTTGTTACCCATAAGGAATCATCTAGGTTCTTAAAACCATGAAAAACAGAATACAGCAGATTTTGATTCTTTCCATTTTGTTGCATTTACCAATATCATAAAAGACATTACACCAACTCCAATAGTCACCTTTATCGGATTTCATTTTAGTCATTCACAAAAACTGTATGTGGCACACCATTTATAAGTCATAGGTCAAAGAAACTTCAGAAAGTAATGCCAAGTACTAGTTCCAGTCCAGTGGCCTACCTGTACTGCATTCTGATGCACAGTCCTCTTCATCTGAACCATCCTTGCAGTCCGGCTCACCATCACACACATGGTTGTAGAGGACACACTCGGAGCCCCCCTTGCATGGTGTAAAACCCAATCCACACTTCAAAGGTCCAGCTAAAACAACCCAAAACAAATTACAATTACAACTAATAATGCATCTCTCACTCTGTGTCTGAACTGAGAAACACCAATTTGAACAAATTAGAATGGGTACAGTCTAATTACTAGCTTTTTATAGGTGTAAAAAAAAAAGTTTTGGTATACCTGGCTCACCTTGCGAGGGCCCTAACAACTGCACTAAGACTGCACAAAGAAGCCAACATCCTCCCATTGCCACAGACTAAATAAAATGAACAAAGTGCCAAAGTGTAGCATTTTATAATAGAACCAGGTGTGCCCAATATAACCTAATGACACACCTGGGTGAAGGGCGGAGCTTGGTTCTTGACATATCCTGAGCAGCTGGAGAGGTTTGAATGAACTTTGTAATGAAAAAGCATGTTGATGGGATTTGTGAATATTGTCACAGTCAAGAGACCATGGAGCATGTCATTAAGTGTTGTCATGAATACCATCAAGCAAGACTAACATTGATGTCACAACGTGTTGAAAACCAGCTGACATTAAATTTACAGGATTTACTGCAAAGAAGAGCTTGTTTTCGTTTTTTGAATTCTTTTTTGAAAATAACTGGGTTACTAAAAAGAATTAAAGACAGTACAGGATGACCTCTTGATCCACACTTTAGTCCAGATGGTGGCGGTAATGCTCCAAAAAGCTGTATTCCAACCGCCATAAAATACATAAGAAGCAGCAGCGGCACCGGCGGCGGCGGCAGCGGCAAAGGCTAAGGCTAAGGCAGAGGCGGCAGCGGCGGCAGCGGCGGCAAAGATGGCGGCAGCGGCACCGGCGGCGGCAAAGGCTAAGGCTAAGGCAGAGGCGGCGGCAGCGGCGGCAAAGGCTAAGGCGGCGGCAGCGGCACCGGCGGCGGGAAAGGCTAAGGCGGCGGCAGCGGCGGCAAGGCAAAGGCAGCTGCTCCGGTACTGGCGGCAGCGGCAAAGGCTAAGGCGGCGGCAGAGGCGGCAAAGGCAGCGGCAGCGGTAGCGGCGGCGGTGGCAGGTTGTCAAACACACACAGAAGTAAAAACATTAAAACTCCTACTAATTAGACCTCGTCAAATAAGAAATACTTGTAAGTATTTGTGACATTCTTTATGTTATGGTACTATGACCCCGTGCAGTCAGATAAACAACACGGATTGACAAGGCCCTCAACCAGCCAGTATACAGATGATGGCGTTTTACAATCGTCCAATCAAATTTCTTTGAACAGGCGGGATTACGTGCTGGACGTAGCCATTAGGTTTGTTATGTTGTTCCGGTCTACCTAACCTAGTAGCACCGAGTAGCATCGGTAGCAAATTGAGAAGAGCCACAATCCTAGTCAGAAATTAGCTGCAGTAAAATCAAGTGGAGGCTCTTGTATGTCAACAAGGTGCTCAGAGGGCTGCGGAAATCCTTTTCTTAAAAAGCGGAGCGTTGGACTTTTTAAACTGGGGTAAATATTGAAACGTTTTCAGCAGTTTTGTCGACTTTGGAGCCTGTTGTTTTGTGTTGAGATGTAACGTCAGGTCCGTTAGCTCTGTTTGGAAGAGTTCGTCCAAGATGCTAACTCATATTGTTGCAGTGTCTGTATTTTAATTAAAAGTCATAAACACCCAATAGCTACGTTGAAATAAAACATTATTCTGTTTTCAAATTGATGAAGAGACATTTTGTGTAATTCTTTTTATTTATAGCCCGGACACGCTGAAGTTAGGGAGCAAAGTAGCGCGACTTGACTGTTGCGCATAGGAGGTTTTTTGTGGATCACAACAAAAGGATTTTTGATAACAAGCTGGCAGCTAGCTCAGTTAAGCTAGCTAGCTAGCGTTAGCTGACTCAGCTAGCTAGATGAGGACTTCTTGATTATCATCTGATCTACTTACTTACGGTAACTGTAGTTTTTATCTAAGACTATTTCAGCATTTTGCTGTAAAACACTTGGCAGGCTAACGCTAGTGAACTTATTGTTGTGATTGGAGTCAAGCAGCCCCCCCCCCAGGTAGGAAGCTAGCAGCCGGCCTTCCCAAGCCAGTTGGTGTTAGTACTGAGGGGGCTATCACAAAATACTCTACTTATTCATGTTCATTGGGTAGCTTTCACCACGTCCTTTAGTAGCTGGTCGGGATTGCTTCCATGCGCAGAAAGCGACAGTATACACACCCCGTGGCACCGGGGTAACTTTAGAAGTTTGCATGCTAGCTAGTAGCTAGATTGGATGTCGAGCAGTGTGCAGGCTAACGTCAAGTGGACATCCCTGCTTGTTCAACCCTAACTCACCAAATGCTTAACTTCACACAAGTGGCAGTTATGTAACGTTAACGACGCTGCTGCCAAAACAGTGTGACTATTTAATTTAGTATTCGAAGTTTCATTGAGGTATAAGCTACATGGCTTTTATTTTTTCGATAAGGCTGGCTATATATAATTGTTTTTCTGTGCCATGTTTTGTTTGTAACGATGTACTTTGTGTGTGACTTTCTCCCAAGGTGTCCATCTCTTTTGAGTATACCCTGCTAGCACTGGCTTCCACCCTGTGACTGATTGGGCACTAGAGGGGCCCCATCAGAGCAAGGACCCAAACTGTAGCTCCAGGTCTCCTCTTGTCTGTGTGTGTGTGTGAGACCTTTTGTTGAGTCCTCTGGAGACTCCCGGCTTGCCCAGCTAAGATGTCCTCCATCTTGCCGTTCACCCCTCCTGTGGTGAAGAGGCTGTTGGGCTGGAAGAAGTCTACTAGCGGCCCCGGCGGAGCAGGTGGCGGGGAACAGAACGGGCAAGAGGAGAAATGGTGCGAGAAGGCTGTGAAGAGCTTAGTGAAGAAGCTAAAGAAGACCGGCCAGCTAGATGAGCTGGAGAAAGCAATCACCACACAGAACTGCAACACCAAGTGTGTCACCATCCCCAGGTATACCGCCCAACACTTGATTGCTGTTCAAACTAGGCTCTGAGACAAAGCTGCTGTTACATGTCTCTGCAAGTGTGCTTAGTTGAGAACTCTGCGTCATATAGCACAGTGAAACCTTTGGCTGATGGCAGATGCTGATCTTGCACTTCTCTTTTTTTTATTTTTTTATTCTGTTCTCATAATTCTGCCTTTCTTACATGCAAACCTGATAACAATGTTTTTTCAAGGACCTGAAATATAATAACATGAATTGCTCATTACAAATGAGCTATTAATGAATCCAATCCCTGTTTGTTTACAACTGTACTTACAGTTAGATAATGTGTATTACGCACAAGGGGAGAGAGCCATTTAAAAGAGTGAGAGAAGATGTTCCCTTATCAGCCAGCCAGCCTTGATGGCCCAGACTCATGTTCAGTGGGAACACTGTGTTAATAGATTAATTCTGCACTGATGTGCCGCCAAGTACCACGTCAGATGTTTGTATGCCTATAGATAGCAGCCTGGTGGTTATCGCCTGAGAATTGTTCTAGGCCGCAGTGTTATGTTTTGTAGAGATACAGTGGCTGGCTCGATCTGAATGAAATACTTTCCTTTAGAGGGCTGGACTAGTAGAAGAGATCTACACGAGAGGGGGTTGGTTGCAAGATCAAAATTATGACGGATTGGGGCATTGCCACCAGCCATACTTATGTTGGTACATTTGATTATGATTGAGAAGGTTAAGGGTTAAGCTTGTTTGTCCTGCTTGCCACTTGAGCAGGTACCCATTCGGCTTTTTGATTTATTCCACTCTAATCACCAAGTTTCCTGCAGTAAAAAAGCTGTTGAATTGTATCTACACGCTGCTATGGCTGGTGAACAACAGTTGGTTTCCTGCCCTCTTATGAACCAGACAATTGCAATTTTGAATGGTTGTTGAGATCCCACCCATGGAATTAAGTATGTGTGTATTTATAGCATGTAACATGTAGAATTTGTCCTGTTATTATTCAGAAGCAACTACTCTCATTTGTCCTCTATTGTAATTTTTAAATTTTTTTTGAATTTTCTTTTTTGGTTCATTTCCTTGTGAACATTTTGAGAATGTCTGAACATTTATTTGGTTTTCCAAGGTTGCCTCCCCCCTCTTGTTGGCCATTGTGTGCCCTCAGTGTTTGTTTGAATATCTCCAGATAAGTTCTGACATAAATGACTGTAGTGAAAAAAGGTTTGAAGTCATTTTAAGTGTTTGATGCAATGCCACTGTTGAAGAATGCTCTTTGTCTCACTCATTGTGTGTGTTAGCAGATTCCATTTTATGTTTTCGTTCCCTTAATTTTGTCAAAAAAGGCTTCTCTTATTTAAAGTTCCCATTTTTCATTTCCTCCACTAAATGAGTAGATGTCTTTATTTTGTCATAAGACTCTAATAAAAGAGGCCTTTTAATGTTCACATTACCCATACTGATATTTCTGAATGAGCCATGTCCCATGTTTATCATTTGTTTTTTGTTTTTGTTTTGTTGTTTTCTCTGTGCACAGCAATTGCTCTGAAATATGGGGACTGAGTACACCAAATACGATAGAACAGTGGGATACATCAGGCCTATACAGCTACCCTGACCAAACCAGGTGACTATCCTCAACTATTGTATGGTGTTGCATACAACTTTGATGTGGGAGAGTTGTCATTACAATGTTTGAGGTGATAGACATTGAGAACATCTTTGTGTCTCGCTCTCGTCTCCACTCAATCCATCTCCATCCTCCACTACCCGGCCATATAATGTGTCACCCCCTCTCACGTGCATGTCTTTTGCACCTTATCATCGTCTTCTGTTTACTGTTCAATCAGATCCCTGGATGGCCGCCTGCAGGTCTCCCACAGGAAGGGGCTTCCCCATGTTATCTACTGTCGCTTGTGGCGATGGCCAGATCTTCACAGCCACCACGAGCTTCGCGCCATCGAGGCTTGTGAGTATGCCTTCCACCTCAAGAAGGATGAGGTCTGCATCAACCCCTACCACTACCAGAGGGTGGAGACACCAGGTGAGCTCACCTAGAACATGCACATGTCTTTGTATCTCAGTGTCTACTGCATTATTGTTGCATGATTGTTTAAATCTGTTGGCTCCCACTGAGAATTAAACTAAACTGAGTGCTAAGCTGCGACTTTTTTAATACGGGTGGGGGAGAAAATCCAAACGGCATAGTATCGCGACATTTTCCGTGGCAATACTGTATCGATAGACCGACGGCAGGTATCAATCTATTATTATTTATGTGTTGGTCAGTTTCTCTGCTTGACAATCCCATTTTGTTGCAATACAATTGACGTGAGATTAACAAAGAAATTTATCTTTTTAGATAAAACGGATGTTGACAAAGAATTTTTTTTTGCTTCAGAGATATGAAAATGGGCCAGACTGTGATGCACACCTTTTATATTTAACGAAAGTCATCTTTTTTGTTTACTTCAAGGTGTAGTTTGACATTTAGTTAAATGGGAAGAGCAGCCTTATGTTCCTGGATGCTAAATATGAAACTACACCCAGCAGCTGGGTTGCTTAACTTTAAGCATTAAGATTGAAAACAGGGGGGGGGGGGGGTAGTACTGTGACTACCTGGAGTGTTGTTGTGATCTTTAGTTTTAATTGGTGAGCTTTAGAGGTGCTAGTAAGCAGATATGTTTTACCTTTGGACAGAGCCATGCTATCATCACCGTTGCCAATATTTATGCTTAGCTAGCTGACTCCTTATACAGTATTTAACAATGCGTGGTGTCAGTCTTCTCAGCCAGAAGAACAAGTGTCCCAAAAGGCAACCTATTCCTCTAAGAGTTTCAGTGGTAGATTATATTAAAATCGTTTTTAAAACGGCTTCATTCTGCCTTAACAAGCCATTGAAATGTTTAAGATTCCCGTTTAAACTGCACTTGTTTTCCCTTTCATCATTGTCTTATTGCTGTGCCAAATTTTTTCCAAAAAAAATGAAACTTGTTTTAAAGCACTTGTTCATTTTTATATTAAAACGGACCAAAACCAACTAACAATAATTTTGGAAAAGCTTATCAATGTTAAAAGTCTAACTCTTGTCTTCTAACCCTTTTACCCGTAGTGCTGCCTCCTGTTCTTGTGCCAAGACATTCAGAAATCCTGCAAGATCTCCCACCTCTGGATGACTACACTCATTCCATACCTGAGAACACAAACTTCCCTGCAGGAATCGAACCTCCAAACAACTATATACCAGGTGAGTTTATCTACGCACTGGATCGGAGGGTCTATATTTGACTAATGTATTGAAGGATACATAATTTGACAAAGTCTGAAAATGAAGAAACTGTCATCTCTGGTTTCTGAATGCAGTGGTGACTGGCAGGGTATTAGGGCTGCACAATATGAGGAAAATATGTGATCTGCGATAATGATATTACTTGCAATAAATAAACAGATATTGAAGTGTGCTCAGTTCCGCAACTTTCAGTATTTTGCTAAAATACAACAAATTGTGTATTGAATTTAGAACAAATGAGAGGAAATCAATATAAAATCAATATAATTCTGTATCTTTTATTTTTATTTTTAATACTGATGATGTATTACTCCAAGAGAAACTCCATATCCCGGGTTTAGCTGTAAGTGTCCTCGGCTTTTTCACTTCAGGAAATGTGATAATACTATGTGTAATGTCAGTAGGTTAAACGGGCATATTACATTATGATAATGTCACAGTTCTTCTTTTCCCTTTTCTCCCCACATCATTTTAACAGAAACGCCTCCACCAGGCTACATCAGTGAGGATGGGGAGGCAAGCGATCAGCAGATGAATCAAAGTATGGACACAGGTACCCTAGACTAGCACCTCCTTCTCCTTTCCTTTCAACTTTCTGTCTCACCTCCCCAGCCTGGTCTAAGTCAAATACATGATTCATGGAATAAATCTGCTAAAGATGCATATGTGATGATCGATCAGCAACACGACGGATAAAGAAAGATATTTAAGATTAAAGATATTTAGAGAAGAGGCTTTATCCGTAACATCTTCCTTTTGCTTCAACACACCTGTGTCATGTTTTCCAGACCAGATCCTCTATATATCCTCTATATATCTATATATATATATAAAAAAACCCTGTCTTTCCTGGCTGGTTCAAAATTCCCTCCCTCACCAGAGCGTGTTTGCATCCTTGATGTGCTGTCAAGATGTAGGATGGTAGGATGTACAGATGAGGCTTTTGTTATGGTAACAGTCCATAGCATCTCTACGTCACTCTAATGAAAGTTGACCAGCTTTACGGTACCATGGCATTCCTTTGCAAGGCAGTCTCCACTTTCATCATGCGCCTTTTTGATCTGCTCCACCTGGTACTAATTTTGTGGTCTCCTGTGAACCCATCCTGATCACGACTCCCTGTTTTTGTCAGGTTCTCCAGCAGAGCTCTCCCCCAGCTCCCTGTCTCCTGTCAACCACAGCATGGGTAAGACGCATAACTATACAAAGACTAAGACAATCCAGAACAAACAAGCATACTGCATATTAAAGGTGCAGTAAGCAATGCCAATCTAATACACTTTTTTTGTCAAAATGAACAAATATCCCACGGTCACCTAGCTCTTTATTTTCCGTATGCACTGAAAACATTCCGGGGTTAATGAGGGCTGTGGGAATGGAAAACAAACAGAAAGGTGCGAGAGATCCACAAAACATCCGGGGGCGGGGGGGGGGGGGGGGGGGGGGGGGGGGGGGCTTTTGAATGGGCCATCTGGGTCAGGAGGCATCAACAAGAAGATTTGGCAGAGAAACAGCGAAAGGTAAAGGACTGAAGAATACAAATAAAATAAGTTGTGTTTACGGGAAAGGAGGAATATGAGGCGTCTCAACCCTGCAGAAAGCTCCTGCCATATTTTGTTGGGCAGTGGCAGAGATTCGGAATGGCAGTTGAGTTCAAGTATCAAAAATGTTTGTGCTGCATTGCTTAGTGCACCTTTTAATACATCACAGCTTGACACTTGGTTAGATTATATACACAGACACTTGCAGTGCCTTTTCCGCTCAGGAGCAGTGTTATATCAAAAAGAGACTGTTGGGATGAACTTGACTTACACCTCCCTCTGCTCTAGACCTCCAGCCGGTGACTTACTCTGAGCCAGCTTTCTGGTGCTCTATAGCCTATTATGAGCTGAACCAGCGTGTTGGGGAGACGTTCCACGCCTCCCAGCCCTCGCTGACGGTGGACGGATTCACAGATCCATCAAACTCTGAGCGCTTCTGCCTAGGCCTGCTGTCTAATGTCAACAGGAACGCCACTGTGGAGATGACCCGGAGGCACATAGGTATGGTACAGCCTCAGGTCGCTTTACAGTAACATATCTGTAGATCACCTGTTAGTTTTTTAGAATGTGCCACTGATCTAGTCGTACATATGGACACCTCTTGTTCAAGGCGGCTCTCGTATTCCAGCTTCCATTTGTCTGTGTTTACAGGAAGAGGAGTAAGACTCTACTACATTGGTGGGGAGGTATTTGCTGAGTGCCTGAGTGATAGCGCCATCTTTGTCCAGAGTCCAAACTGCAACCAGCGGTATGGCTGGCATCCAGCAACTGTGTGTAAAATTCCTCCAGGTAAGGTGCTGAGGATGTCACTCATGTAGCAATTGGGGAAATATGCTTAAAATAACAGTAAGCTACCCGCTGAACAAAACAATTTATAGACTGGATAGTTTGTGGTCATGATATTATGTGGAGCGATGCTGAAGAAGGCCATTCATATCCAGCTGACTCACAAATAAAGATTTTAGAGGGCATACACTACCAACATTTTTATTTTTGATTAAAAAAATCCTCATCCTGTTGGCTTGAAAGGTGTCTCTGAACGATTTAGATCTACAGATCCTTTGATTGCCTTGGATAGCTTCTTTGTGGTTGATTGCAGCTGTGTTCAGCTAGAATCAATTCTGGCAAAAGATTCTAATGGAGACCCAGAGTCAAAGCAAAAACACGTATTGCAGCATCCTTAGAAACCTTGGAAACTGCCTCTGGAGTACAGAGCATGTGAGCGGAGTGAAGCGCTGAGAATTTCCGCTCCTCTCTAATGTGAACTGAATGGCCGGGAGCTCAAGAAACAAAACGTTTTGTTTCTTGAGCTCCCGGCCATTCAGTTCCACTCGGCGCTCAACCCCTCTCTACTGAAATCACTCACCTTTTTCTCTAAAAAAAAGAAAAAAGCTGCATGGTACGTATCAGATGAGCAGCGCCCACCCTGATGGAAGGCGCTGGCGGCATGGAGAGTGAGGGCAGGCGGCGTTCATCTGCATGTAGTGAAATTTGATGCAGGGGAGATAATTAATAAATAACAACGCTCTATGTTAGGGCTGCACAATTGATCACAATTTTATCAAATTCGATATATGGACTAGTGCAATATCCAAATTTCAGGGTGTCAAACCATTTTAAATTAAATATTGTGATGCTGCAGAGAAGTTTGGTACAGATCCTCACAGAAATCATGCAATAATCATTTTATTTTCAATGAAAATGAGAATAATTATCCAAACATGATCATTCCCTTCAATATCGTGAGTCATATCGCAAACGCGATCTCAATTTAAAATAATCACAATTTGACCTTTTCCTCGACATTTAACATCCTCTTTCTCCCCTACCTGCTCTGCTGCAGTGCAGTCCTCCGTTCTGCCACTGGTCCGTACTCGTCAACCAGTCCCAACTGTTATCATGTGCGTGGGATGGAAGTTAAAGAAGGCACGGTAACGTTTTGCTCGGATGTAACCACGCATCGTGAATCGGTTTAAAATCGATTTTAAATGTTTAAAAAGATTACTACCGTTCAAGATTTAAAAAAAGGGGGGGGGGGGGAGAATCACGATGCAATTGTGAAACGGCCTAGAGCGTTACGCTAGTTGACATACAGCAGGTAACGTTAGCCTGCCTTAGTCTATATCCACGACGTTCCACTTCTGGGATTGATAAGGTGCTGCCGGAAATGTCGGATGTCTTTTCATTTTGGCTGGATGTCCGTTACCTTCCTGCTCCTCAGATCTCTGCAGGGTAAATCTAGACAGCTAGCTAGACTATCTGTCCAATCTGAGGACTATGGTTACCTGGTCCTCAGATCTCTGCAGGGTAAATCCAGACAGCTAGCTAGACTATCTGTCCAATCAGAGGACTATGGTTACCTGGTCCTCAGGTCTCTGCAGGGTAAATCCAGACAGCTAGCTAGACTATCTCTCCAATCTGAGGACTATGGTTACCTGGTCCTCAGATCTCTGCAGGGTAAATCCAGACAGCTAGCTAGACTATCTCTCCAATCTGAGGACTAGGGTTACCTGGTCCTCCGATCTCTGCAGGGTAAATCCAGACAGCTGCTAGGCTACACAATGACAGACCACTGCTAACCAAAGGCCAAATGTCAGATTGGTAGGTCCAGGCCTTAAGAATCATGGAAAACCCCCATGTTAACTTGAGCCTGTTTACTTCTTTGTTCCTTTCTAGGTTGTAATCTAAAAATCTTCAACAACCAGGAGTTTGCAGCCCTGCTGGCTCAGTCAGTCAACCAGGGCTTTGAGGCTGTTTACCAGCTCACCAGGATGTGCACCATCCGCATGAGCTTTGTCAAAGGCTGGGGAGCCGAGTACAGGTGAGCCCTGCCAGCCATACTATAGCTGATTAACATAATTCATGCATGCTGCATATCTATTCAGGAAGTAAACGCATTTTCTACTGATTTTACCTTCTTTTTTTTTTACCGGTGTATAACTGTTCATCTGTTATGGGAAAGACACTGGAAACTCATCTAAAACCTTTTCAGTTAAAGAATTGATTCTGATGCCTCAAAAACTCAGCCTACACAGAAGGATTATATATGATGGACTTGCTTTAAGTCAAGTTTTGTTTCCCTAGTGGCATGAAGCTTCATAAGTCACATGTAGAAGAGGTGAAAAGGCTACGTCAGCAACGGCGTCCGGTATTACAAAGTATGTGTTGTTTTCCAGGCGGCAGACTGTCACAAGCACTCCTTGCTGGATTGAGCTGCATTTGAACGGCCCTCTGCAGTGGCTGGACAAGGTTCTGACCCAGATGGGTTCCCCGTCTGCACGCTGCTCCAGTATGTCCTAAACCGCTCAAGAAATGCCCCCAAAAAACGCAGCCCTCTACACAATCATTAAATTCCCAACTTGTGAGTCCTTTCATGGAGAAAAAAAAATGGATACTCCACAGAATGAATTTTCTGTAACATTCTCCATAGTATTTGTGGCCCTGTTCCACATCCCTCTTTTAACTTTATAGATATATATATACATATATACACATACACACACACACACAAACAAATGCACCTATACTGTTGCAGTCACACATACAGACTTCAGTAAAAAAAATAAAAAAAATAATTGGCACTTTGTTACCTATCTATGTCATGCACCTTGTTAAATTGCTTTTCCCCAAATCCTTAATATTAGATCTATTTGTGGTACAAATGAAATGTATA
Organism: Etheostoma cragini; assembly: GCF_013103735.1. Classification (NCBI taxonomy): domain Eukaryota; kingdom Metazoa; phylum Chordata; class Actinopteri; order Perciformes; family Percidae; genus Etheostoma; species Etheostoma cragini. Next base: position 95,077 of record NC_048411.1, on the reverse strand, counting down.
TTGGTTTTTAGTCCAGGAAGTAGGGGAAATACCAAAAATATCTGTGAATAGTTTCTCAGTATTGAAGATTGCTTGTATGAGTAACACAAGCTTGAATGCTAAAAGGATCTTTGTTCCAGCCCACCCCAACCATTGTTCTGAACCTAAGTTTACTTTACTTTGGGAAACTTGGCCCATCTTTTGTCAAGGGGAGGTGGCTTGGTGAAGAAAGGATGATGGCCTTTGTGGCCCTTCTCCTCTGAAGGAAACGCCACAATGTGTTTATGAAATTTGAATTGACTTTGCCAGAATGATCCTTTTTGTAACTCCCGGACGTGTGTCGTTATAAGACATACTTCTTAATGGACAAGTAGGAATGTTAGTTTAACAACAAAAAAAGTAATTCCAAAAACCCCAACAAACTGCAAACTCGATCTGGATGTAGTTTATTTCTTTGTCATTATATGGCACTCTACATGTCTGTGGTGTAGTTGATTTCCCCCCCCCCCCCCCCCCCCCCCCCCCCCCCCCCCCCCTACTGAACAGCTTGGTATGGAAGCTAATGAGGTGTTGGCCAGGCTTTGCAAGGTGCACTGGGCAGGGACCAGAGAATATCAGCTGTTTATCAAAAGCTTTTTCTCTCTTTTTTTGACTGGACACTGGGAGTCCTGGGGCTCTCCGGGGTCAAGCATTAAATGAGTCACCGGGAGAGATTGAAGGTATCAATGAATTCATTCTGTTTTAGCCTATATCCCCATTGTTTTGCTACTTTTTTGTATTCTCATGTATTTTTATATATAAATATACTTAAAAAATTTCTGTCGTTCACTTTTTATTAAAGTAATATTTTCAAGACCACAGCTGTTTCTAAGTGACATGGAAGGTAGGGATCGTTCTTTAGTTTTACCCAAAAGGTTTAGTTTGAATTAATTTTCAATTGCAGCTTTTTGTCTTGTTTAAAAAAAAAAAAAAAAAACACTCACTGCCCCATATGATGTGTAGCCTGTTTCTATCCTTTCCAGAAATCTGGTGCATTTAAAGTACACAAAACCACAGATTGCTGAAACCCCTAATCGACTTTGCTGTAATGGTTTTAATGATTCCAGAGGCATGTAAAACTTTGTAATGGCCGTTCATTTAGTCATCTCTTTACCTTTTTTTTTTTTTTAACACTCGTGACCTCTTTTAGCATTTTGGTGCTTAGTCAAGTGGGTTAAGGTCAACCAGATACAATTGGCTTTAAAAATGTTACCAAAACATGGAAGGAAAGCAGCTTTCTTCCATGGGGAAAGGAGCGTGAATGTGCCTGCACACTGGGACATTCTGTGTTAATGTGTGTGTTGTATTTGTTCTGTCTATTGAATACAGTATGTACAACAAAGACTTATTAGCTTAAACTCTGCCGCTATTGTCATTATGAGGCTGTTGCGAGTTTAACATGTCTCCCCCCCCCCCCTTCCCCCTCCCTTCTTTTTGGATGTAAATGTACTTACCTTACGGCACTAGTGATTGTACTTTAAGTGCACCTAGTGAAGTTTGGATTGGGGGAATTAAACCATGTGTTATAGGTTCCAGTGTTGCATTGTTTTTATCTTTGACCTACAACATATGAATGTGGAAAAAAAAAAACATTACAAAAACTGACGTGGACCAGACGTACATATACATAACAGTAGTGCAGTATGTGTGTATTTAAAAGTAATCTTTTTGCAAAGCAGTCAGTACAGTAGATGTCGCAGTTGTTTTACCAGTAGAGGGCGGTATTGATAGAGCAGTTTTCTATTTTGTTTTTCTTCTTTTTTTCTGACCATAAGCTTCTCAGGCGTGTGGCATATTATGCAGACTTCATAAAACACTAATAAAGATTTTTATTCTCATGATTCTGTCGTGTTTGTTCTGGATTGGAAATATTGGTGATATTTGTCAAAGAAATTATAATTTACGACTGGTACTTGGACGTGGATTTAGTCAACAGTAATTGTTGGGCTATAATGACAGTGAGTTTCAGAAACTAAAAAGTTTTTTATATAGTCATTTTAAGTACAAATGTAAAATTTTACTTCATAGTTTTACTATTGTTCTACTACTACATTTCATTGGAAAAACTTACTAGTTACTTTTTAGTTCGCACATTCACGTTTAACATGAAAATCATTATTATCCTACAAAATAACATGCATTTGTTAAACAAACTACTCCACAGTAGTTCAAGAACTTAAAGTAGCTCTGAACTGAACCGCTACAACAATGCATGTATATTTTTCAGGTATTGCTTGCTTAAGTTATTATAGATATTGGTAATTGTACTATAATACAATTTTGAATGCAGGACTTGAAATACAACATTTTCATATTGTGTTATTACTACTCTAGTGAATGGTGTGTCAGCCACCTCAATCAACTACATTTAATTACAGTTTACATGTTAATGCATCAAAACTATATCTGTAATAATATATCTGACTCCCAGTGTCATGTTTAAGGCTGAATCCAATTCCTTCCCCTTACCCCTTCCCCTAGCTTTTGCTGTCCCATTACCTAGGGGTAGGGGATAGACCAAGGGGTGTATACCCCTAGAAACCTAGTTTCTAGGGGTATACAACCTCACTTGAAAACACACAGGCATCAATGGCTGCCCATCGACCAGAGAGACACATAAATGTTATTACTTTCGGCTTTAAATAATTGATTAAAAAATGATGACAGTCTTGTTTTGTGGTCTATGCAGTCCTGTGCATGTATACTTGCAACAATGTTCCAAACTGAAACTTTTTAAAAATCGCTAGCTTGCAATGCTAACGCTAATTGCTAACGCCACATATTTCTGCCTTGAATGGACCGTATACATCGCATAGATTGTATAGCTATATATATATATTAATATTAACGGTCTATGGTACATCGCGACGTGCTTTACATATACCACCCTGTATCACACAGGAGGAGACAGCAGCTGGTCCGCTGAAAACGCAGACGTTTCCTAAATCATGTGTTCACGTTGTACCCATTCATTATTGCATTGGTACTGTATTATTAGTTTAACACATTTGAAACCTTTTTATGCGTGCAACATGTTAGTTACTGTATGGTTCTAATAGTTGATAATGATTCTGTAACATAATTGAATGTAACATTTTTGCCTGTTATGTTCAATTTATCACCAATAAAGACAGATTTTTGTCAACAAAATGTTTTTATGAACATCAATGACATTCAAAACGGTGATAACTGAAACAGATATACAACACACCATGTAGACAGGGTGTGTATGTATGTATACAGGGTGTATATGTTTGTATACATGATACATGTGTATACACATTTGTATTGCAAACAGACTACCAAAGTGAACCTAAAATACCTATAAAATATATAAATATTTAATTACATATGACACTGTTGTCCAAACCCACACAATCAACAGACAGAGACGGCATCTTGGAAGTTTGTGATCAATACGGTATGGTGATGTCACCAAGTGGTGTCCCATTTTATAGGGGTATGTTTTCACCCCTACCACTTACCCCCTGGTTTCAAGGGCCAAGGGGTAGGAGAGAAATGGGATTCAGCCTAATTCTGTGCAATAACCCAGCAACACTCTCTTATAGCACTTGTTTACTGGTTCCACTTTATTTTTTATTATTTATTCATCATTCTCTATTTCAGAGCTGTTCATATTGTAACATAATAACATAATACTATTTATTTCAGCACCCTTTGCACTATGCGCCACAATTAAAATAACTACAGTGGGGCTCGAAAATTTGGGCACCCCCAAGTAAATATTTGTATTAATGTGAATAAAGAACATAACAAAAAACAAAAAAATGGCATCTGCAAAAGTTTGGACACCCTGCAAAATGTCTAGGATGCCTCCCCCCCTTTGCAAAGTTGAGACCTGACAGTGTCATGGACTGTTCTCAATCATCGTCTGGAAAGACCAGGTGATGTCAATCTTTAGGTTTTAAATGCCCAGACTCATCTGACCCCCCCAACAATCAGCACCATGGCTTCTTCTAAGCAGTTGTCCAGAAAACTGAAACTGAAAATAGTTGACGCTCCCAAAGCAGGAGAAGCCTAGAAGAAGATAGCAAAGGGTTTCAGATGCTGATCCCCTCTGTTGGGAATGTAATTAAGAAATGGCCGTCAAGAACAATATCAGAACCGTTCGCAGGATTGGGAGAAAAGCAAGTCCAGACCCAAGTTAGACTGGCCGATCCATCCAGAAAGACCTGGAGACACTGGAGTTGGTCCACACCATTCCACTATAAAGAGATACTCGTACAAACATGGTCTTCAAGGAAGAGTCATCAGAAGAAAACCTCTTCTACGTCTTCAATACAAAAATCATGAACATATAGACAAGACTGATGCATTGTGGGAACAAGTTCTGTGGACCGATGAGGTTAAAATAGAACTTGTTGGCCGGAATGAGCAAAGGTACATTTAGAGAAGAAAGGGCCCAGAATCTGGGGTTGTATTGCAGCCAGTAGCACAGGGAACATTTCAAAAGTAGAAGAAAAAATGGATTCAATAAAATTTCAGCTAACTTGATGCCATCTGTGAAAAAGCTGAAGTTAAAGAGAGGATGGCCTCTACAAATGGATAATGATCCTAAACACACCTCAAAATCCCCAGTGGATTACATCTAGAGGTGTAAACTGAAGGTTTTGCCATGGCCTTCACAATCTCCTGACCTCAACATAAGGTAAAATCAATGGATAGACATACAAATTCTGTTTATACTAGTATTCATTTCTATATTTATTCAGTAAATATCAATATCCTGCACTTATGAAACCATTGTATATCCTGCACTTACTGCTGTTGCACTTCTGGTGAGACCTAAACTGCATTTTGTTGCCTTGTACCTGTGGAATGACAATAAAGTTGAATCTAATCTAAAAGGGCAGTGCCTGACAGACTCAGAGGCAGTGCCTGAAAGAACTGGAAGACTTTTGGAAGAAGAATGGGCGAAGATACCTCAAACAAGAATGAAAGACTCTTGGCTGGCTATGAGAAGCGTTTCCCGGGGGTGGGGGGGTTACAAGGTGCAGGGGGCCTAAACTTTTGCAGAAGCCATTTTTTGGTTATTTTGAAAGTGTAAATGATTAAATAAAATCTAACTTTTTGTGACATATTATACACATGTCTGATCTGTCATTTCATGCCTCTTGGAGATTTTTTCCATCTTTCCTGGCTTCTAATGCACATTAATACAACACCATTTTTTTTTTTAATGGGGTGCCCAAACTTTCAAGCCCCACTGTATCATAATTTACTCCTGCGTACTTAACACTCTTCATTGCACTATTGCCTAAACCTGTCTATATTGTTTCTGATTGGTGTGTATGTATTGTTTTGTTTTGTATTATTAAGCAAATTGTGAGCAATGTCGAAGACAATCCAAAGCAAAATTCCTCGTTTGTGTCCTCATACCGGGCAAATAAAGCTGATTCTAATGAGGGGCCAATCATATAATTTTGCTGATAATAGGCCTACTTCGTGATAGACGTTATAGGTGCTAGCCTAAGGCTGCTTTCACTCAAGAGTCGTTTTATTAATTCGTTGACTGAAACGACTCTGTCTGTGTGTGTCCAATCCATCTGACAGGCAACTGTCATTCGGTTTGACCTTCGTCAGCCACCGTAGGCTACGTCAGACTGCTAGCCTAGTGTAGTCTACAGCTAGCTAGCTAGCTAGCTACCTCTGAAAACAACATGGCTTTTACTTTGTACTCTCTTATTCAAGCAGCGATTCTGTGCGTCAATGCTGTCGCTGTATTACACGAAGAAAGATTTCTGAGTAAAGGTAAGTGGCTCTAGTTACAATGTCATGTTGAATTCGCCGATGCTAACCAGACAGGAAGGCTTTGAATTAGGACTCGGTGAAGGTGACAGCTAATCTTCCTAAACTGAACAGCCTATGTAACATTACTGTCCCCGACTCTAATGGACAGCACACACGTGAGAGGGACACAGTCTCGGTCCATCTAACAAGTCTGTCGCTACGACCATAGATATAATAAAGAGTAGACGCCGCATTGGCTGCTGAGCGCCAGATTTCCAGCCGCCATCTTGGACCGGTCATACTCGTTACTACAGCAGAAGATACTAGAAGCCAGAACACTGTGCAGAATATTCCTGCTCAGATCGGCGGATTTTTTTTATCTTATCTTTTTAACTCTGGGTTCTGTAAATCATTTTGAA
>NC_048411.1:87061-88789 GCF_013103735.1 Etheostoma cragini | reverse complement strand
GGTCACTATCTGTTTCTTCTTCCCTATCATATTTATAATGTGTGATTTGGTATTTATACCTATTATAGCCTACATCACGTATGTGATGTAAGGGTATTTTGCAAATACCTATAATTTACAAATGATATATACACCGAGGATGTCTGGTCTAGGGTCTAGGGTGACCAGACGTCCTCGGATTTAGGGGACAGTCCCCGTTTTCGGTTGTCTGTCCCTAACTAAATACAGAAGAAAAAAACTACCTCTGTCCCTGTTCTGTTTTTAAAGACACATTAGGTTTTTCAATCAGATTGATAGTCAAACTGGAAATGTCCCCGTTTTCCTCCCTTTTTGGGGATTATGTTCCCAGTTTAGATCTCGGACGTCTGGTGAATTTATATCATATCAGAATATTCTGTTATTGTTAAGCCCACTATGAATATTAAAATACGCCTAACCATGTGTCCTGTTTCATAGCTACATGTATGACCTTTGTAGCAAAAAAACAACATGAAAATCAGTTTTGTATTCAGTGAGATTGATTAATTAAACGCGCTGACAGCTCATTTCACCTACACATTACACTGAGTGGAGCGGGTGACCGGTCCAAGATGGCGGCCCCAAATCTCGTCAGCGGCAGTAGGCAGTAGCGCTCGATGCGGCGTCTACTCTTTATTATGTCTATGGCTACGACCATTCCTACTGGAACAAGTGTTCTTGAACTACTTTATTAACAAAGCCAATGTACAACAACCAGGCAGTGGGCTTAACATACTGCACAGCAACAGAGCAAAATAAAGGAACGGTAGTCAGGGAACGTTTCACTTGATTTGAGTAATGATGCGGAATGGCCACACGTCTTTCTTTCCGTCCTTCCTCCCTCCCTTCTTTCCTCCCTCCCTCCCTTCCTAACCCCCTGTAGTCGGCTGGGGGGTCGACCAGACTGTCGGAGGTTTCGGTGATGAACCAGGCATCAAAGTGCAGCTAATGAACCTTGTCCGCTCTGTGAGGACAGTGATGAGAGGTGGGTGTTGCTACTACACAAACACACACACACACACACACACTTTCCCACTCACACGCACAGCCACCCACTGTGTGTGCCCCATAGCGCTCAGTGATCGTGTCTCCTGTCTCCTGTCTCCTGTCTCCTGTCTCCTGTCGTTGCTCTGCAGTGCCGTTGATTGCAGTGAATGCAGTCTGTATAGTCCTGCTGCTTCTGTTTGGATGACGAGTGAAGATGGGCCAGGCCGGGCCAGGCTGGGCCAGACCAGACCAGGCTGGGCCAGACCAGACCAGGCTGCTGTTGGGGACTCTTTTGCACATTTGATCACTTTGGCACACAAAACGTCTCCTTTCAGCCGGAATATTCATGCTATCCTTTAATATTCCACATCAATAATTTGTTAGGCCTGTTTTATACAGCTCAGTGATTTCAAATGAGTACAGATGCCGCTATTTAGAATGCACCCTGGTATTTTGAATAGTACTACAAAATAGTTAACACTTACTTTGCAGAGTGTAAATGTTGTTAAAACATGTAAATTGATAAGTCTTTATACGTCGTATTGTTGAAATAATAATAATAAAATGGGGTTGGTTGGTCGCATTGACCGGTAATATTAATATCAATATAGATACAGTCTGTCGGTACACGATCCGTCCTGCCTACACGATCCGTCCTGCACATGCGCAAGATTTGTTGCAAAAATCCTTCATTATGCGGCACATTTTCTTTAAAAATTCAAT
>NC_048411.1:79645-86961 GCF_013103735.1 Etheostoma cragini | reverse complement strand
TTGTCTTGTTGTGCAATTGCGTCACTTCATAACATTACCATGGCAACAGGGGAAATGGCTGCCTAGTGTAAAGTAAACTCAACAATTTTCAACTTACTGTTAAGATATTTTTGACTTTTAGCAACAAAAATCATGCAAGCCCCGCATTATTTTGCATGGAAATCTGCAATTTTTTGCAGCAAAATAAATTGCCCCCCGCGTAAAAATGCGGACTTTGGCTGATTTCAAACGAGTGCGTGTTAATGTAACGTGTTACAATAATATGAAACATGATTTGAGGCTTGTTAATGTGGTGCTGGAATATTCTTTTTACTGCCCTGGGCCCTGTATTTGTCTTGAAATGTTTTATTTTTTATTTTTTTAAATGCTTTGACTTTCCCTGAGTCAAAAAGAATTCCCATTCCACATGTAATCAAATGTTAATGTGACAACTCCTTTATATTTTTGGATTGGCCACCACGTAAACACTTCGTAATTCATAGTCTGGCGTAAACAATAATAAAAAAATAAAAAATAAATTTAAAAAAAGATTACATGTTGATCACTTAATAATATTGTCGCCTATACCTGGTACACAGATGTCAGTACACAGTTTTGGATCAGTGACAAGTGTTAATTTAAATAACTTTATTAAAAAAAAAACTACTAAAAAGTGTAGATCACATGTTGAGCACTTGTGAACTACAAAAAAGTCTGGCCTAAAAAAAATGCTAATACGTAATTTTATATATATATTCTGTATATGCACCTCTGGTATTGACTTTTCGTATATGCATACTGGCGATATAATTGTTCTTTGTTAATAAAATGAAAAAAAAAAAAAAAGCTGTCCGTTGTGACGCTTGGCCGTCAAGTGTTCCGACGCATGCGTGGTACCAATAGTGCAGGGAAAGCCAGGTTTTCAGCTACGTATTTATGCGCATGCGCAGAACACATGGTGTAGGCAGGACGGATCGTGTACCCACACAGTCTATGGTTGGCTGACGCGTTTTCCTGTCCTGAAATATTCGAAGGTGTGTTGTTTGTCCCGTCTCGCGCTCCGTACTGTTACCAACGCCACGGACAGCGCCGATGAAAGGTGGCTCTGGTCAGTATGGTTTAGTCCTCTGGTAGTACGCAGTGCGAATACGTGATTAGTATTTGAGTAGTTTCTTTGGAGCTCTAATGGGGACAGCGCAGAGTTCCATAGTGGCCTCGCTCTCTTTCTGGTCCGTGTACTTCCTCTCCGTTCACATCTACCGCTGTCGTCACCTGTTGAAGACCAGGGTCCTCAGCAGCGACACAGTGCCCAGTCTGGCGTATCTGGCCATCAGATATGTGTCCAGGGCTGTGTCTCGGAGGACAGGGGTCCTGTACACAGCTGCTCCACAGGGGGGGCAGCACGTCGTCTACACGGTCCTGAACTGCAGGTACGCGTCATAGGTACGCAAATGGACAGGTACGCACGGTCTCTCTGTCTCTCTCTCTTTCTCTCTCTCTCTCTCTCTCTCTCTCTATACATATCTATATCTCTCTCTCTCTATATATATATATACATACACTGTATATATACATACACTGTATATATACACTACCGGTCAAAAGTTTGGGGTCACTCACAAATGTCCATTGGACTCCATTATAGACAGAATCCCAGCTGAGATCAGTTGCCTTGTTTTTTTTAACCAGGGCAGTTTCCAGATTACATTATGTGCTTACATAATTGCAAAAGGGTTGTTTAATGTTTTCTTAGTTATTTTTTAAAAATAATATCAGATTAGTAAACAAAATGAGCATTTGGAACATTGGATGAATGGTTGCTGATAATGGGAAATGTGTATATATTACATTAAAGTTCAGCTGGTATCCTGTCTATAATGGAGTGAAATTGAAATTTGTAAGTGACCCCAAACTTTTGACCGGGTGTGTGTGTGTGTATATATATATATATATATATATATAATTTATTTTTTTTATTTAATACAGCCTATGCCCAGATGTCAAATGTAGCCCTGCCCACAACATCCGAGGTCGGGAAGTTCAATCTGAGTTTGTCAGGCTACAAAAGTTTAAGAATAAAGAGAGAATTATTGTTTTCTCTCAGAAATCTGACTTTTATGCTAAGATTTCTTTCTTTTTTTTGATTAATGTAAGAATTTGGACGAAAAAAGCCCCCTTAGAGATCTGAAAAGAAGTTTGAACTCTGAGTTTAATCTCAGAATTCAGAGTTGTTTTTACTTTTAAAAAAAACTTTGAGAATTCAGAGGGAAATACTTTAGAATTCTGACTTATTTTTCTTGTAATCACACGTGGCCCTGATCCTCTTCAGTAACTTCCATTGTAGATTTAGGAGACAAAGACAGCTGGTCATCCGTTGAGTCGGTGTGCTTGTCTCCAGGCTGGAGACTTCCATGTTGAGGAGGTTCTGCAGTGCTGCAGGGTATGGTTGGGACTACCCAGACAGCGACTATAGAGACGTCCCACTGTGCTTCCCTGAGATTCTCTGCTGCAGGCTGCTGCTCATGGTGCTAACCGATGACAACTTCCAGCTCAGTCCAGCAGGTAAGACATAAGGCACTTTCAGCATGACTCTTTCAAACGAATGGTTTTTTGATTAAAGCTGATTACTCCACATTGTGTTTTTGCAGATGGCTCATGAACTAGAGCATGTTGAGTACATTATATTTGGTGTATTGACACAATTCAATGTTATTTATAGTGTCAGATCCCAACAGGAGTTATCTCAGGACACTTCACAGATAGAGGGGGTCTAGGCCACTCTCCATAATTTACAAAGACCCAACAATTCCCCCCCAAGACCAAGCGTTTGGTGCGACAGTGGAGAGAAAAAACTTCCTTTTTACAGGCAGAAACCTCAGACAGACCCAGGCTGCCACTGGCGATTAGGACACCGAGACAGATATGCAGATATGTGATTCATAATAATTATAGCAGTTGGCATGATGCATCGTAGTAACAGTAAAGCTAATAGAATTAAGACTAGATTTAATAGTTGTAGCAGCGCAGGGCGTCCCCCCCCCCAGCAGTTGCCAGATCGACCCAGGTGCCAACCGGTCCCCCAACGCCTGTGAGGCGAGAACGTCTGGTGATACGATGGCAACTGTGGATATTTTTGCAGGTCTCGTTCGTGTGTGTCAGAGTTTGAAAACCCTTCAGCCAGTGGATGAACTAAAGAAGGGTCCGTTCATGCTGCAGGTTCGAGTCCTGGAGTACCGGCAAATTAATGCAGGGGTGGAGGTCGACATCTGTTTGTCTGCCACATCTCGTACCAAAAGCCCCGTGTGGGAGAGCGTCCTGACGCTGCTGTCCAAGAACAAGCTCCAAAAAGTTGGAAGACGCTTATCCAAGAATGAACATGAGCAGCAATCTGGTGATTTCTGCTGAACTTACATTTTTTGGGGGGCTTTTTCACACAACACCAGTTATTATGTTCCTGTTTATAATGATTCTGATACTGTTTCTGGTCATATGTCTTTTGACAGGCCAACCAGATGAGCCTGTGCCAGGAAATGTGAAGCAGATAGAGCTCCAAGTTCCCAGGACTACCGGCCTGCAGTGTTCATGGTCCTTCTCAGACTACTCCCCATATCGGCTCCTCTCTCTACCGGCCCGGCTCTTTGGCTACAGGACGCACACCGCACCCAGTCTCTGGATGCTGTCTGTCTGCTTGGCTGAAATAGAAAAGCACAGGTAATAGATGTTAAGGGGAAGACCAAAGGGATCGATAGGTTGATGTAACGTCGTAGTAATTTAACCCTGGAGCTAGTCCACGAATGCTTTTATATTAGCTATTAAAAGGGATTTGGCCTTTTTTATTGTTATTTCATCTGTTTTATCCTTCTCTTGCTGTGGCTGATCAGACTTTTTATTGCTCTCTTGTGTCATCATCAGGGGTTGGAGTCATCACAGCTCCCATCAACGTCACTGCCCAGTTTGGGGAGCCTCTGTTGGTACCAGGTAGAGTGGCGATCAAGTTTTGGGAAAAGACCAAAAATCTGAGTCCGACTCCGACCCAAGGCCTCAGCTTTCACATTTCTCAACATGGAAGCAACATATCTCACATGATGGGATTGATTTCAAGGTGATTGATTAACATAGAAGGTAAATGTATGTGGTTTGGCCAAAACCACATTATTATTGTTTCCAATTTTGTATTGCAACATTTTGATAAGACAGTGTGTAATCAATGCAACATACCGGAGATCAGCTAATTGATGTTCAAGTTTGTTCTGATATGATCATAAAATAACTTCTTGCAATTTTGAATAAATATTTTCTAAGAGGATGTATTGATAGATGTATCTTTGGGCCACCTCTTTCATTGTTTTATATTAAGATTATTTTTGGGACATTTTAGGCCTCTAATTCCACAGGACAGCTGAAGACATGAAGGCAGGGGGGGGGGATGACATGCAGCAAAGAGCCGCATGTAGGAGTTGAACCTGTATCAGCTGCATGGAGAAGAAAACCTCTATATGTACAGTTTGTGCGCCTGCTCTACCAGTAAAGTGGTATAGGGCTCGCCAGCTTCATAGAATGCAACCACCTCAATGCTTCTCATAATGTTGGAGTTTTCTTCTACAGACAAGGATGGATTTTTCATTATGAAAATAGATGAATTTGATAATACAGTGAGGAAAATAAGTATTTGAACATCCTGCTATTTTGCAAGTTCTCCCACTTAGAAATCATGGAGGGTCTGAAATTGTCCTCGTAGGTGCATGTCCACTGTGAGAGACATAATCAAAAAAACATCCAGAAATCACAATGTATGTTTTTTTTACTATTTATTTGTATGATACAGCTGCAAATAAGTATTTGAACACCTGTCTGTCAGCTACAATTCTGATACTCAAAGACCTGTTAGTCTGCCTTCAAAATGTCCCCCCCCCCACTCTACTACTGGGGGGGGACCTACTGTGAAGCATGGGGGTGTAACATCCTGCTTTGGGGGGTATTCTGCACATGGGACAGGGCACAGGCACTGTATTAAGGAAAGGAGGACCGGGGATGTGTTGCGAGATTTTAGGGGAACAACCTCCTTCCCTCAGTTAGAGCATTGAAGATGGGTCGAGGCCGGGTCTTCCAACATGACAAAGACCCGAAGACCACAGCCAGGTGAACCAAGGGGGGGCTCTGGAAGAAGTAGATCAAGGTTCTGGCGTGGCCTAGCCAGTCTCCAGACCTAAACCCAATAGAGAATCTTTGGAGGGAGCTCAAACTCCAGCCCAGAAACCTGACTGGTCTAGAGAAGATCTGTGTGGAGGGGGGGCCAAAATCCTTTCTGCAGGGTGTCAAACCTGGTGAAGAACTACAGGAAACAAAGGCTGCTGGACCAGATATTAACATGGATTTTCTCAGGTGTTCAGATGCTTATTTGCAGCTGTATCATACAATAAATAGTTAAAAAATCATACATCGTGATTTCTGGATTTTTTTTTTTTTAGATTATGTCTCTCACAGTGGACATGCACCTACGAGGACAATATCAGACTCTCCATGATGAAGTGAGAGAACTTGCAAAATAGCAGGGTGTTTAAATACTTATTTTCCTCACTGTATTAAAAAGATCCATGTCATCTAATAAAGGTAGGTTTTGTTTTTGTACTGCAAAATAGAGCAGCCATGCCCAGATGACCTCATACCTAAAGGACAGATGTCCTCTTTACTGCAGCACAGTAACCCTAACTGTTTTTACAAGTCAGAGAGCTTGATGCACAGTATTCCGGTAACACGTCAGAGAGGGTGGCACACAGCCACGTAGAGTTTTATCAAGGAGTGAAACCAATATCTCCCAGCCACCCACTCCCTATCTGGATGTAACTCGGTTGAGTTGCTTAAACACTTAAGGTATTCATACTTTGCTTGAGTATTTTCTTTTCATGTCATTTTCTACATAACAGCCGGAAACATACTTTTTACTCCACTAAAATTATCTGACAACTTTAGTTACTAGTTACTTTAGTTCCTGGTTACTTTAGTTACTCCGCTACATTCATCTGACAGCTTTAGTTACTAGTTACTTTACTTCCTAGTTACTTTAGTTACCCCACTATATTCATCTGACAGCTTTAGTTACTACTTACTTTAGTTACTAGTTACTTTACTTCCTAGTTACCCCACTATATTCATCTGACAGCTTTAGTTACTAGTTACTTTAGTTCCTAGTTACTTTAGTTACTCCGCTACATTCATCTGACAGCTTTAGTTACTAGTTACTTTTCTTCCTAGTTACTTTAGTTCCTAGTTACTTTAGTTACCCCACTATATTCTTCTGACAGCTTTAGTTACCAGTTACTTTAGTTCCTAGTTACTTTAGTTACTCCGCTACATTCATCTGACAGCTATAGTTACTAGTTACTTTAGTTACTAGTTACGTTAGTTACTTTAGTTTCTAGTTACTTTAGTTACACCCCTATATTCATCTGACAGCTTTAGTTACTAGTTACTTTGGTTCCTAGTTACTTTAGTTACTCCGCTACATTCATCTGACAGCTATAGTTACTAGTTACTTTAGTTACTAGTTACGTTAGTTACTTTAGTTTCAAGTTACTTTAGTTACCCCACTATATTCATCTGACAGCTTTAGTTACTAGTTACTTTAGTTCCTAGTTACTTTAGTTACTCCGCTACATTCATCGGACAGCTTTAGTTACTAGTTACTTTAGTTACTAGTTACGTTAGTTACTTTAGTTTCTAGTTACTTTAGTTACCCCACTGTATTCATCTGACAGCTTTAGTTACTAGTTACTTTAGTTCCTAGTTACTTTAGTTACTCCGCTACATTCATCTGACAGCTTTAGTTACCAGTTACTTTAGTTCCTAGTTACTTTAGTTACTCCGCTACATTCATCTGACAGCTATAGTTACTAGTTACTTTAGTTACTAGTTACGTTAGTTACTTTAGTTACTAGTTACTTTAGTTACCGCACTACATTCATCCGACAGCTTTAGTTACTAGTTACTTTAGTTACTAGTTACTTTAGTTACCTCACTACATTCATCTGACAGCTTTAGTTACTAGTTACTTTAGTTACTACTTACTTTAGTTACTAGTTACTTTAGTTACCCCACTACATTCATCTGGCAGCTTTAGTTACTAGTTACTTTGGTTCCTAGTTACTTTAGTTACTCCGCTTCATTCATCTGGCAGCTTTAGTTACTAGTTATTTTAGTTACTAGTTACGTTAGTTACTTTAGTTACTAGTTACTTTAGTTACCCCACTACATTCATCTGACAGCTTTAGTTACTAGTTACTTTGGTTCCTAGTTACTTTAGTTACTCCGCTTCATTCATCTGGCAGCTTTAGTTACTA
>NC_048411.1:77372-79545 GCF_013103735.1 Etheostoma cragini | reverse complement strand
TTTAGTTACTAGTTACTTTGGTTCCTAGTTACTTTAGTTACTCCGCTTCATTCATCTGGCAGCTTTAGTTACTAGTTACTTTAGTTACTAGTTATGTTAGTTACTTTAGTTACTAGTTACTTTAGTTACCCCACTACATTCATCTGACAGCTTTAGTTACTAGTTACTTTAGTTACTAGTTACTTTAGTTACCTCACTACATTCATCTGACAGCTTTAGTTACTAGTTACTTTAGTTACTACTTACTTTAGTTACTAGTTACTTTAGTTACCCCACTATATTTCCTGTCCGAAGTCAGAATTATTTGAATTATTAGAAGCTTTCCAGTTTTCCAGTTCTTCGTGTGGTTGACCTGATGCTGTTGAGGTTTTTTGGGAATAAGGGAACTTCTTGAGGATGTGATGGCGCTGCAGATAAAGCCACATCTGGAGCTGCTTGTCCTCACTGGAAAAAGACAAAGACAGAGGGAATCACACTTGATTGCATAAGAAACACTATTTATTTGTATATTTATTCTGACAACATAAAATAAATGCATATTTAACATTTTAAAAAGGATGGCTACAGTGAAGATGAGGGCAAAAAAGCTAGTTAGCTTAGCTTAGCATTAATACTGGAAGGAGGGAGAAACAGCTCGCCTGGCTCTGTCCAAAAGTAACAAAATGTGGCTGCTAGCAGCTCTAAAGCAAACTCTTAACGTTGAAGATTTTCCTTTATGAAATGTTGCAGTGGTGCAGGAATGCATGGCTTCACATTCAGTCAAATGCCCTGAATGTGTTCTAATTAATAATACAGGAGGACAGACACACATGAAAGCTGCAAACAGGAATAACGGAGTGATAAAATATTGAACAGTTTTGGTTCCCTATAGGGAGGATGTCTGCATTAGCCTGTAGTCATCCAGTAGATATGTCATGTACAGCAGAAAGCCCTGCTGATAAAACTCATCACACATCTTTCAATTATTTTACAGCTCTTATGCTCCTGTCAGCTTTAAGCAAATATCTGACAAGAACACAATGGTGTGAGGACAATGTGTAATGAACGGATACGTATGAGAAGCCGCCTCGACTTCCCTTCATACATACTGCTACTAAACACTTGCATACATACATAAATACTTCACATTCACATACTTGATACAAAATATACTTCACATGCACATACATATATACTTCACTTACGCATTGAAGTATATATGTATGTGGAAGTGAAGTGTATATGTACAGTATGCAGAAGTATAGTAAAGTAAATTTGGAACAACTCTTGGATACAGCAGGAAATGAATTAAAGAAGATTAAGAGCTGGTTTGATGCTTATTAACAAACACTGAACTTAAGTAAAACTAAATTTATAATTTTTGGTAGTCGTGCCACAAGTTTACACAAAAAACTTAGGATTATTGATATTGAAATTGATAGAGTAAAATATCTTAAATTTCTGGGAGTCGTAATCGATCAAGAATTGTGTTGGAAGCCACATATACACTATATTAATGGCAAAATATCCAAATCAATTGCTGTACTGTATAAAACCAATTATTTCTTAAATCAACGCTCATTGTACATGTTGTATTGTTCCTTCATACTTCCATACGTTACTTACGGTTTGGAGGTATGGGGAACTCTTAGAAGACCAACACTGAACCCATATTCATTCTCCAAAAGAAAAGAAAACCACTTATAGAGCACCAACTAGTCCACTGTTGGTTCAATTTAAAGCACTACATTTCAGAGATATTGTTGACGTTAAAACTGCACAAATGATTTACAAAATACCTAAACATCAGCTATCGAACCGTATCCAAGGGATGTTTCAAATAAGAGAGAGCAAACATCATTTAAGAGGACCATTTGTATTTAAAAAGAAACTTATAAGAACAAATGGTAAATATCACTGCATCACAACTAAAGGAGGTACTTTATGGAACAGCTGCAGTGTAGAGATGAAATCATCCATAACAATGAATATATTAAAGGGATGCAAAAAGGATTTAAAGTTTATATACTAATAATATATCTGTATACTAGTGTATGCATAGATACTAATATATTTATATACTGATGTATCTATATATACTCAGATATCTATACTGGTATATGTACAGTGGGTACGGAAAGTATTCAGACCCCTTTAAATTTTTCACTCTTTGTTTCATTGCAGCCTTTTTCCA
>NC_048411.1:73863-77272 GCF_013103735.1 Etheostoma cragini | reverse complement strand
GGAAAATGGCTGCAATGAAACAAAGAGTGAAAAATTTAAAGGGGTCTGAATACTTTCCGTACCCACTGTATATACTAATATATCTATATACTAGTGTATGTATATATACTAATATATCTATATACTGATATACTTATATACTAATATATCTACAGTATATACCGATATACTAAAATATCTATGTACTACTATATCTTTATACTAAGTCTAGTATGGATGTGTTATTATTAAATCTGCTATAGATAGATGGCATAGAAATTAGAAGAAAGGGAAGAAAAGAAACAAAACCAGTGGAAATGTGTGTGTGTGTGTGTGTGTGTGTGTGTGTGTGTGTGTGTGCACCTGTGTCTACGATTTGTAATTACTGAAGCATAAGCTTTACTAAAGGATAAAGGGGGGGGGGGGGGGTCGGACCTGATAGGTTGTTCATCAACTTATCTTCCTCTATTTCTTTTTGAACATGAGAATTTTTGTTTCTTTGAATGACTTTTAATTTTGCTAAAAGAACATGGTCTTATTTATCTGTCATTTTAATGACATGTGAGCATTCATTTATGTATATGAATGTTTTATTTTAACATTTTTTTTTACATCTTCATATAAACTAAACGTTAGATGCTAACCTTAGCTGCTGGCTATATTGACAGTCATAATAGCTGTTATAACCAACTAACAACTACACCACGTCACCGTCTCCTCCACCCAACTTATAGCCACATCTACGTCACCGTCTCCTCCACCCAACTAACAGCCCCACTACGTCACCGTCTCCTCCAACCAACTAACAGCCACACTACGTCACCGTCTCCTCCACCCAACGAACAGCCACACTACGTCACCGTCTCCTCCACCCAACGAACAGCCACACTACGTCACCGTCTCCTCCACCCAACTAACAGCCACACTACGTCACCGTCTCCTCCACCCAACTAACAGCCACACTTTCTTGGCTTATAATTACTGCAGGAACCGTTTAAAACACCGCGTGCCTGGTCCTATGGGAGCGTTAGCAGTTCTCACGTGTTAGCAGGGCGGCGTTAGCCTGCTCCAGTTGGGACCACTTCACCGGCTGTATCTCAGTTATTTTTGTGAGCAACCAACTGGAGTACTCTATATAATTCAAGGTGAGTACACAAATGTTGAAATGACTGAAAATGTTGTCCGCTGTGATTAATTAGCCTGAAGCTTAATGCTTAGCTACCTATTAAGGAGGAAATTAGCCAACTCTGTGTCCTTTAGGGCTCAAAGCTGTCTCTATCTTTTAGAGATCTCCAATATTTATTACATACTGGTCACCCAACTGTTTAAAACCATGTCACGGTTGGGTAGAATCTATCTCCATTGATCACTTTCGTTTGTATGCTACTTCCATGGTGCGTGCTAACAGCTGTAGCACGCTGGCTTTACGTTTCTACAGGTAAAGATCTGGAAACCCGGCATGGCTGTCCAACTGGCCAATTGATAGACAAACAGACTCAGACACAGACAGACATCACGTCACGGGACGGAGAGTTCAATGGAGAAAAACCCTGGCTTTAGCATAAAGATAGTATTTCAACTTAGCATGTTTCCTTAATATCTTATGACACATTGTGGTCATTTTTGGATTTAATACAGTAAATATATGACATATTGCACCTTTTAAGGCACCATTTCTGAATATGGGCTGTGTGTTTTTTTCTGTGGATTAAACGTTTTGATACTCTCACAGTATTTATATGTTACCTCGGCCTGCTCTATAATAAAAAAGACATGGAGATATCACTTTCTACAATATTGGACATTTAAGCAAAATCTTGAACGTAAATCTTTTACTTGAAAGGGAGTATTTTTACAGTGTGGTACTGTTACTTTGAAATGATCTGAGCACTTCCTCCACTCCCTACCTGGGTATTGATGAGCTGCAGCATTTATTCATAGATAAACCTCAACTCCACATTTATAATGTATCCACTCGAAAATAGCCTGCATGCAGTTATGTAGACCGTTAATATTGATGAATGTAGTCTATGGCTGCACACCACATTTGTCCAGTAGGTGGCAGTGGTGGCGCTGCATAGAGGGAAACCTGCTTCCCTGACTTTTAGAGAAGAAAACACACCGCGCGGGCTGTGCGTGAAGGTAGCACAACAGTAGCGAGCCGAAACTAGATGTATTTCGATTTTCCACACAGTAAAAAAGTTAAAGAATGAATGAATTACATTGAGAGCAAGTTAAAAGGTTTTGCCCTTCCAAACCTATTTCTAAGAAAGGAATTGCAGAGCTAAGGGTCGAAATTCAAACTAGGAGTTTTCCCCGGTGAGTGGTCGACATTTGTAGCGTGAGAGATGTGTTAACTGAGTCAATATTTCTATATGTTTCTATCCTGCTGTTAATTCTGTTGTTTAATGCCTTGTGTGAAAATGTATTAATATGTGTATTGCATAAGTAAAAAAAACAAACCAATGGGAGTTGAACGTGAGTTAAGGTATTTGAAATGCTATTCCATGTTACAATGAAGCTAGGTTGCTACGTGGTAAGCTAACGCTAGTGCTTGAGTTTCATTTCTCTATTAAATGCAAAGATTGAGAATAAGAATGTAAGCCTCTACGGTTCATGAAATAGAGTTGCATTCCCAGATGTGGTAAAGTTAAGTAATTAAGAGAGTGATAGTCTAAAAAAATTGTCCTGCTCTGCAGGTTGTTTTTTGGTTAGAGAGTGAGTTCCATTGGACACGTGAGGCAGAGGAGCAAGGGCCATGAACGCAACACGGACTTCTTCCAATCACCGTTTCTTCATTGCAGATGCCGTGAACGCAACACGGACTGCTTCTACTCAGTTTCTTTATTGTATCGCACAGATAAGCGCGAGATCTCATCAGGCTAAAAAAAATACTACGCGGGTAGATGGACTTTGATTTATTATTTTTGGGTTATTTTATCACAGCTCTGAGTTTATTTTAATTTGTGTTCTGTTTTCTCGAATTATGTGAAAAACGTTTGAAACTAAGACATAGTGATTTTCAAAATTAACCGGACATTACGTGATAAAAGAGAAACAAGAACTTCTTTGACAATTGATATTTAATAAATGCTGGCTAAATGTTATAAGTAAACTATTTTGATATTTTTATCAAGTTCCTTAAAAAGACAGCACTTCAGTCCACGTTATAATAAGTGTCCCAATAACTACAGTAATATGACAGTAAGAACAGTTACCCCAAAAGTAAATACTTGGTCTTATGTCCTGTAGAAAACTGATAGTTTCCAGGTGAAAATATGTGGAGCTGTGGATGTCAGGATCATTTAACATGGTGAAAACCCCCAAACGATGGATGGAGGGGGGTGGAGCAGGCGTGCTGGTGTGATTTCAATTGGTGGAGCATCCTGTGACTGCAAATACTGCGAGCAGTTGTAGTTTACAAGATGGG
>NC_048411.1:61488-73853 GCF_013103735.1 Etheostoma cragini | reverse complement strand
CTGTTTATAGATTCCAGGCGAGGAGAAATCACTTCCACCAGCTGTACAGTTCAGGGACACATGCTGGCTCAGCCCACCTCTGCCATGGGATTTTCATTACAACAACTTGGAGAAGAGTTCAACTGCAGAAGCCTCAAGGTAAAAGCATTTTGAAATATCTGAATTAATATCAATATTGTGATTGATTTCTGTATGTATGATTCTGTTTTTATTCTTGCTGTTTTTATTCTTGCTGTGATATATAATGCCCAGAGTTCTAGTTGGTGTTTATGGCATAAATGTTCTGTCCCACTACAGTAAGGTTTGTTGCACTTGTCTGGTCGGCCAATAGAAAAGGAATTGTACTGATTCAAAGTCAGTTTTTACTGGCACTATTAATAGTTATAAAATAACGACAAAGACTTAAGTAAGTTGTTAAATGATTACTTATAGGAACACACCTTGAACAGTGTCAAAGATGAGTTAAAATTGGTACTTAAACGTAAAGACTATTATTTTTTATGGTCAAATTTAATTGCTGTAACTAAGCCAATGGCTTCTATCTGTAATTTGTTTGAATGCATACATTATAAAAAAATGTAAAGAAAATGCCAGAACAAGTAAGTGGATTAATACATTTAGTTGCCCAACGTTGTGTTTTACTTGCCCCAGGCCATCAGGCAACCCTTATTGTTGACCCCTGCACTAAGGGGAAATTTGGGCCTTTCAGACATGGTTAAATCAACATTATTGTCTAATTTCTTTTCAGTTCCCTGAAATTGAACTACACACGATGCAAAGATAAAACTGTGCTTTTCCACTGAAAGCAGTGTTTTATTTGCCCCTTTGCTCACAGAGGATGGATGTAAAACGGATCCTGAGGCGTCTTTCAGACATACTGTAGCTAAATCAGGATTATTGTCTAATTGCTCTTTGTCCTGCCAGTATTAGTTCCCACTGGCACAGTTAAAGCTGTTGCCATCCTTCTTATAGTCCCTGCTGAGACAAAAACGGCCACCGACCAAGTGCAAACTAAAGTGGTAATGCAGAGTGTGTGTTTAAATCAAATCTATTTTTCATCTATGTTGCTCAGTCACCACTACAAGCTGGAGTGGAACATGCCCGCTCTCGCTTGCACATGTACATTCCTGTTATTATTCATTTATAGTCCCGATTCTGTCAGGCATATGAGTCAGTCAAGTGTAAGAAGGTCAGTCTGTCTAGCTCCTGTACCGAGTGGATTGCATTTAGAATGTAGAGACATAAAGTGGAAACACTCTTTTATTTAGTGTAAATATTTAATTTGTCTTAATGTCAGTTATGTCACGTGTTCTATTAATTCTATCATACAATACAAAATGTACACATTAGCAGCTTTGGCTGTTAGCAGGTATCCAGTTTTTAAGTCATTCAGAGTGATGCATTTACACGTCTCTGCTGTTTCTATGTGGAGAATGGGGCTGTGTTTGTGTTTTAGAGTGAGGAAACACACACACACTCACACACACACACACACTCCTTTCCTGGTTAGAGCACTTTAGAGGAGCTCATCTGTCTCCTTCTTCAAAGAGCTGATCCTCAGGGAATTAAAGTTATTTTTGCTTCTTTTACAAGTACCAGCTTAATTTATTTATTTAGAGGCCAATACTAAATGACAGCTTGTTCTCTCCTACTGTTGTTCAAAAATGCCACTGCACTTACTATTACCTGTCCCAGTTGCTGTTAGTCACGGTCAGGGGGACTATTAATGTATACTAGGGCTGAGTGATATGGATAACATTTCCTGTTTCTGTGTTATTTACAGGACAACACTGAATCTGCGGGTGCAGAATTTTGAGCAGATAATTAAACTCAGATTGTTGAACATTGTTCAACCCAAGCTAAATAAACAGCCTCCTCAGATTTTTATTCTGCATCACTGCTGAGAAGAAAAAAAAAGAGAGGATACCCGGGGCTCGGTTTACACCTATCACCGGGCCGGGTTTAGACAGAGAAATTCAGCCCAATCCCTGACTGTAATGCACACACACATGCTGGCCCTGCTATTCTCTTAAAGAGATCGACGTACACACAATCGCACAATTATAGACTTCAGGTCACTTATGTAGGCTATGGCGGAAAGTTCTGTGGGAAGCTTGCGCACATTCATAAATCCCGCTTAAGCGTGCCAAAGTGGAGACTTAAAGTCTTTTTTTCACACACACAAATCATTATCGTCTTAACTCAAGGTCTATTGACTAGCTTTCTCAGGACTTTTCAACCATGCATTATAGTCTTCATCATTAATGATGCTAGCTAGTAAAAAGATCTTGAGTTAAGTTTTTATCAAACTAAAATTTCCAAGGTCAAAATTTAACTTCCAGTTTTCTGTTTTGTCTCAGTGAGCTAAGGGAAAAAATACATGAAGAAGCAAGGAAAAGGCAACACTGCTGTTAGCATCCCCCTCTTGCCCTCCAGGGAGTAGCAGTGTGCAGGTCTACCATGACTACCACAGTGTGGCTTTTAAGATGCATCCTGGGAATGGTCATGCCTTAGAAAATGGGTCTCACAGCAGGAGAGACAGAGATAGTACCAACAAGATGTCCTCTGTCCCAGACGTCATCTCTGACAGCCAGGACCAGAGGTACAGCATGAGAGACGAGAGTGTTGAAAGGAACTCCACATTGATGATTGATTCGATCAGCCAGGCCTATTCAGGGCCAGAGGACAACTCCACAGACCCACAGGAGGCCCTGACAGAGACTTCAACTCTGACCTTTGTGGATGTCCACACCTTGGAGGATTCAGCAGAGAACCACAGTCTCCACGCTGTGGCGATGGTTTACCTGAAGGAGTTTGTGCTGATAGATGATGACGAAGATGGAGACATGTCGCTAAGAGAGAAAACAGTGACTGACTTGACGGTCATGGATGGAAAAGCTGCTGACCTGGTGTGTGGGAGGCTGTTGTCCACCTCCAGTGGCTCACTGTCAGAGTGTAAGGAGGAATCTCTTGCTCCTGAAGCACCTCCGCCCGGGAAACTTGAGACCTCACGTGGAAAGAAACACTGCTGTTTCTGCAGTGTCTTATGACCAAAAAGAAGTTTTTTTTGTCAAAGATCAGGACTGGAAAGTAGGCGTGCACGATTAATCATTATAAAACCGGGGTCTTGATTCACCCTGTTCACGAGTGTTAAAAAAACAAAAAAACACAAATGCTGCTACTTTCTTCTGTGAGTTTTAAACATAGACTGTATAAAATAGGTTTTAAAGCTCTCCATTCTCTTCATTAAAGCCTCTAGGTCTACAGGCTTGTGGTGATGAGCTATGTGCTATAGGTGCCAAAAAAAATCAGTTTGTTACTACCAATTTGTTTTGTTTTGTCATGGTTAAAAAATTGTGACTCTGACTCTTTTCTGATCACTCTGGCAAACGTTTACTGCATGCTACTGGGTTATGTGGGTGTGCAGAGCACATTTATAGGTATGAGAGACATTAAAAGAAACACATTGAAACACGAAATGAGTTTTTTGCCCGTCTCAAATGTCACTCATTCTTAATGCTTTCTGTTTGATTTACATTGAAGGAATTTAATCAGTAAAGATAACGATTTTTAAGTTTAACAAACATACCTCTGAAATCTAGTATACAATTTTGATACAAAAAATTGCATGTTCCAGTAATATTTGATATTAATAGACTTTGTGATAACTACACAGGTCTACAAAGATCAGGTGCTAACAACAAATAAAGAAATCTCCAATGACCAATTTTTGCGTCTACTTGTACACTCTTTGTTTAGGCATTCATTTAACCAAATACACCAACAATAGGAAGAACCCACTGATTGCATCATTATGCCAATGTTATGCAAGCTTGGTTCGGTTGCAATGGATCCTGAACTTAAAGGTGTGGACTACTGTTTGCAAATGACACCACGATCATCGGCTGGATTACATTCAACGATAAAACCGCATAATGGGAGGAGCCAGAATCTGTTTTAACCCCAGACTATAGAACAGCTGCTTTCTTCAGGCTGTGTCAATGCTATCCCTCTGATCCGCAGTTAGTGGTGCAAAGAAGCCTAGTACTGTACCAACAAGTCTCTCCTCTTCCCTTTTGTGAAACATAGATGTTTTCAATGTCTGTGCTCTCGCCATCTCTGAGCTGTCCGTTATTGCAGCTTTGGAAGTGTTTAATGAGGAAAACAATTGCATTCAGTGTGTTTTTTTTGTGTGAAATATTGAAACCTATGTTCCATGTGATTCTGTTGTGCCGACATCCCTAAACACCTGCACCTGCTATTCAAGAGCAGAGGCTGGTTTGTCACTCAAGAACCATTTGCTGTAAATGGATGATTCCCTGACGTAGGCGCTTCTTACTGAAGTGCTTGTGCGGTTTCCTATTAAACTGGGTTACCAAGAATGGCAATACACAGCGAGTGACCACCTAGTACACTTCAAGTCAGATTTGGGCCCACACAAAAGACTTACTGCTCTGGCAGTTTTTGGGGATGTGTGCACCGAGGGACAGACTGGGGTTAATCAGTCCAGTCCAGCAGGCACTGGTGGGAGGCAGTAGCTGGTTGGGTTTGAGTGACAGATACCCCACTTAGGACCATGCTGGGCTCAAAGATAGCAGCTCACCACATTTATCTTCCCCTCCCACAGCGGGCCAACTGACACCCCCTCAGCACTACCTACTACAGACCCTGTGGTAGGACAAGGAGGGATTTTGGTTGTTTGAAGACGTGTGTATTATTATCAGACTTAATTATTTCACATTTAATTTAATAAGAGTTCCAAAGTCTGTAAATTGCATTGAACCAAGGGTAAGGGTGCACCATGGTATTCATAACATAGCATTATAAGAAGTACTAGATGTTGTTTTTCAGTCATCTAATTAAAGACCCTTACCCTTAGCTCATATTTGTACACATTTAGTAACGATGCGGTTGACAAGCTTTTAAAAGACAATTAAGAAGCCACCACGTTTGTAAGAGGGCATCCAACAGGTTCGTTAGGCCAAAAATAGCCGTTATCAGCCACCGCAGCATGAATATGCATTTCACCAGAGTGGGCACTGAGCATATCAACACATGTGAAGTGTAACTGAATGTGTCAGGGAATGACAGATTAGGCCACAAAACCCACCAGCTGCAAGAGAAACATTGAGAAAAGGAGCTATATCTCCGAGTGACCTCAGCTCACCCACTCACCGCATCCTCTCACTCCTGGTTATCAAATCCGCTCAGTGTCATCGTCCACAAGACAGAAGTAAAGGATGGGAAAAAGAAGATGGGATGAGGAGCTTAGAGTCTAAAGTAAAGAGAGCGAGAGGAAGACACTCAGAGAGGATGGCCGATAGAAACAGAGCAATGATCGTGGCTTTTCTGCTCTGTGTCATTGCAGGTGAGAATACTGGTGGCTGTTTGTCCCATTATTCACATTCGGTGGTAATCTAATATCTCAATTTCTTTTTTAATTGTTGTGTATCAATGAAAATATGAGAAGGTGTGAAAAACCTCTCTTTCTATTCTCTCAGAAAGGAGAGCAGCAGAAGGCTTCCCTCTGGACGTGTGTGCCTCCTGCCACGCTAACGCCACATGTGACGATAAGTCCGACGGTTCTGGCAAAGTTTGTAACTGCAACTACGGGTTTGTTGGAAATGGGAGAACCTTCTGTCAAGGTAGGAACATTATTTTCTTCTGTGTGATAATTGAAAACACATTTTCAGGAATGTCTGTTGCATATATTAGAAAAATGAAACACTTTTACTGCCTTCACAAATTTCTTTAAGACAATTTATCTTTTACTTTTAGATTTTTGTTTTTAAGATTTTTTTTTTCTTCAACATTTGTTACCTTTTGACATTTTTTCAAGTTTTTTTTCCACAATTATTTCTTGGCTGTTGTTGCTTTTTTTCTGACATTTCTTGCAACATTTTTTTAAAGTGCCCATATTATGAAAAAAATCCCTTTTTCTAGGATTTGGGGGGTTATTTTGTGTCTCTGGAAAAAAAACTATCCATGCTGTTTTCAGTGAGATCTGGTTTCTGAATGTCCTCTGTCTTCAGTCTCATGGTGAGCTGTTCAACATCTGCTCGGCTTTCTACGTCACTAGCCGAGACCAGGTGGCTAACCGTAGCATGCTAGCTCGTTCTCAATGGCTACACACTGCTCCAACAGCCACTAGTTAACCAAAACACCCAAAAGAACTACTTCCTGTCCCTGTTGTGCAGGTATTCCACAAGTGGCCCTGGTCTAGAAGAAGTCTCCCAGCTAATCCTGTCTCGGACTGAACAAAGCTGGAGAAAGAGTTATCTAGCTGATGGATCTTAGCGAGCTACTGAGCATGTGCAGCTCCCAACAAAGATAGGATAGAAGGAGGATGTCTCACTCTGGAGCTAAAACTATTGAGATGTCTCACTCTGGATCTAAAACTAGTGAGATGTCTCACTCTGTAGATAAAACAGAGACCTAAACACACAGAGTGAAAACAGGATCAGCAGCAATGTGCGATACAACAAAAATATGGTGTTTTTTCAAAATGAAACCATGGAAACCTATTCTGGTACAACCCCAAAATACAATTGTGAACCTGAAAATGAGCAGAATATAGGGGCTTTAATGTTCCTGAACACAGAAACAGTCATTCATGAGTTGCCTTTTCAAAGTAGTCTGGGGAAGGAACTTGTTGCCCATTGAACATTTGCACCCCAAAAAAAACCCCCCAAAATATGGTATTATATGTATGGTATCATGATAACCTTCAGCAAAAAATTCACGATTTTACGGCAAAGCAAATTAAACACAGGTGGAATTAATAACATTTCAACTTCTTCTCTTTTGAATTATACCTATTTTTTCCTCCAGATAAAGATGAGTGTCAGATAGGAGCCAGTAAGATCTGTGGGCAACACACCACCTGCCAGAACACACATGGAAGCTACTATTGTACCTGCCTGGCTGGATACAG
The DNA here is from genome assembly GCF_013103735.1 of Etheostoma cragini. Taxonomy (NCBI): domain Eukaryota; kingdom Metazoa; phylum Chordata; class Actinopteri; order Perciformes; family Percidae; genus Etheostoma; species Etheostoma cragini. The sequence continues at coordinate 66,919 of NC_048411.1, read as the reverse complement.
CCCTTCAAACAACATGGCCATCTTCATCCCAAATGATGGAACCCACTGCCAGGGTGAGTTCAGGCTGGATCTGGGGTTCTTTTTTTAAAGGGCTGTTAAAGGCATGACAGTACAGAAAAGACACAGACAGGAAAATGTTAACTAACATCCACGGCGTTCCACTTCAGGGATTGCTCCGTGGCAGACAGAAGTATTAATACTGTTTCATGTCATGTGCTCATTCTCCATTGCAGACATTGATGAGTGCATGGCCACAGGCCTGTGTGGAGAGGGAGGTCAGTGCAGGAATCTTGAGGGCACTTTTGACTGCAGCTGCCAGCTGGGATATCAAGTCCACAATGGAGGGGAGCCCTTCCATCCTCACAGAGACAAAGCTTCCTGCAAAGGTAAAACTGTATTAATGGGATTTGGATAAGCATAGATGGACTTTCTAACCCTTTAAAGCAGGCGTGTTCAATGTTTTTTAAGAAGAGGACCCCTTTACTGAGAAAAAGACAGAGCAGCGACACCCACTACATACATTGTATAAAATGAAGTTGGATATTAAACTGGGCCTACAATAACATGTAGGGCTTTTTTAGTGGAGAGAATATTACGCTATTAAAATAATAATTGTTATAATTTTATCGTTTTAATGTTAATCCTACATGTGGCACAGTGAATCCTTAGGGTTACTTGTATCTGTGGATGGTTACATGAGCTACAGGCCAGTAAGCCTATAATTAATGTTTTTTTTTTTTTTGCACCAATAGGTAAATTTATATTTGCTAATAATATGTTAGATTTTGAGGTAGTACATTTTGAATTGCCCCTTGGGAACACAGTTTTAGAATTGAATTGATTTGAACTGAATGGTAACACATTTTGTTAAAAAATAGAGTTCAAGTCCCTCCCCGAGGCAAGTTTTGCAAAGGCGCTGTTGCTCTGAACGGCGCTACGTGCCGCCCAAGATGCCCAATTGTGATTGGTTTATAGAAATTCCAATAAACCAGAGCACGTTTTTCTCCCTTCCCGGAATACAGCGTGGACACGCCAGACCCTTCTGACCAGCACTGCGGAGGAGACTAGTTGTATGTTACTCACCGCCGCTGGGAGACTTACTTTGTCGTTGGTGTGCTGTCTGTTCTCATCCCAACTGAAGTCTCGTAACGCTGGAGAGTAAGGCAGATGGACCAGAGCGCGATAGGTGCTAAATTAGCATTACATTAATTAGTTACGTGGTGAATTTCACATTGTGGGTTAGCCCATCGCTGTTAGCCATGGACAAAACATTGAATCTTTTATGCCAGTAGTGTGTGTGCCCCTCAGTTGGTTGCCTGCTAAATGTAAAATCCAGGAAGATGGTGTGTTCAGTGGGCCAACAGCTGCCTTTAATCTCAGGTTTTTCATGTTCTTGTCCAACTCAGTGGTTGATTGTGGTCCGCCTGCCCCAGTGGAGGACACAGTGCTGCTGTCAGTCACAGGGACCACATACAGCAGCGTGGCCTTGTTTGTCTGTGATGAAGGCTTTGTGTGGAGGAGGGGAGACAACCGCTCTGCATGTGGAGCTGATGGACTGTGGAAAGGACCCACCATGGTCTGTGAAGGTAACAAAACACACACATAAAAAATAGTCTGCCTTTCTCCACAACCTCACCTTTCTCCTTCTAACATTATATAACTATTGAAGATCATTTATCAGCACATTGCAACTCTTGCTTTCTCTGCTCGTAGGTGCTTGTAACCTTTATGATCTAGAAGGGTGTACTTTGTTGATTGTTTCAGGACTTCCTAATAGTGCCAATTAAATTTGTATAAGGTAAATGTGACACACATAGGGTTGGCAGATATGCACAAGGCTATAGCTCTATGAATTAGCCCATTTATCTTGATAAATTGTATCATACCAAAAATGTCTAATAAGCTAATAATAAAATGTTAATTTTAGCCATGGTTAAAAAAAATGTATGTCTGTTGGTTTGTTCACCTGAAAATATCTGGTTTGCCTTGAATGTTTTTGTCTTTTTACTTTGATGTGTACATTAAGTCATTAATATTCAATGCTATAAGTAATACTTAGGATTTGAAGCCAACGTTGCAGTTGCTTTTATACAATAATAATTTCCCAATATTGGTAATTCAATATATTGGGTTTGTCAACCAGCCCCAGTAAGCAACATAACAATGCAATACCAAACATTTTTCAGCATCACTAGGGAATTCAGTGTTTATTACATCAATCTAACTACACTAATATTGGCTCATCAGTCTGCTAATATGCTGAAATATTGCTTTATCACAATATGTCTAAAAGAAGGAGTAGAGCTGCAAAGATTAATCAATTGATCTTTAGTTTTTTACAGTTTTTTAAAATTTAATTGGCAACTATTTTGATAATCTGTTTGAGTAATTTTTTTATTTAAAAGAAGTAGAAAAAGTAAAAGAAGATTCCAGCTTCTTTAATACAAATATGTTCTAGTTTCTTAACTTCTCCGTGACAGTGAACTGTATCTTTCAGCTGGGGACAAACAATGAGCCCATCGGTTGACCTCACAGCTAGAACCCCATGTAAGCAGTTACGAGTGCCTATAAAGTGCAAGCATACATGTTTTTAAAGCAGAGGTTCACAATGTTAGGTTCACAAGTCTTAATACAGTACTTGCTTGAAACACAATGAACCTATCCTTTAATATGATAATATATTGACTCTCCCACTGATAACAGTGCAGCTTTTTCCAGTGAGTTTTCAACCAGTTTCAGGAGCACAGGGATCATGAAAGTGATCGGCCGGACAGAGTTCCGGGAGATTTTCCAAAGTATACGGTTTCATGCAGCATGTCACTGCTTTGGCCCTCAGAGGTTGACTGTGGCTCCCCCCCTTCCCTACCTCACTCTCACATGCTGTGGAATAAGAGGTCAATCATGGGGACCGTGGTGCTTTACCAGTGTAACTCTGGATATCATAATGTTGGAAAGGACAATGTTTCCATCTGTACCGCTGCTGGACAGTGGGAGAGACCGTCCGTGCTCTGTCAAGGTACAGTCACTGTTTTATCACTTGCACTTTAACTTCCTTTAACACATGGATCCTGGTGTTCATGGTACATGCTTGTGGTGCATGTTATTCTTTGTAGAGACCTCTTGTGGAAGTCCCCCTATAATTGAATCCACTGAGCAGGTGTGGGACAGTAATTCAACTCCTGGCAGCACTGTGCTCTATGTTTGTAAAGATGGCTTTTATAACCAAGGAGGAGATAATGTATCAATCTGTAATGAAAACGCTCAGTGGACCCTCCCAACTCTGTTGTGCCAAGGTAATTTTAACAATGACTGAAACCCCCTGAAATGGTTTTCTCTTCAAACGTGAAATGGAAGGATATTATTTCTATCACGTTCTGCCATGCCATTGTGTAGCTAGTTTTAGGAAAAAAATACTTAATTACATTAAAAATGTTTTACAAAACAAAATGACACCGGCCTTAACACACAGACAGGTGGGTCACATGTCCAGGAGCACGCTCAATCTCTACGGTTTCCTGGCTGAACAACATGGTTTCCTTTGAACAGTGTGAAACGTTTTCTCTCGTCTATTGGCTGTGTCCCAGGTGGACTTTGGGCTTTTACACTTTTTAAACCTATTACATGCACAAAAAGATATTTAACACAATTAAGGAAAGGGAAAAAGAACCCCAAAAAACTATGAGTCATCGAGGAAGAGGTGAAGTTACTCTGCCTGGAGGAAACCCGGGGCCCCCGTCTGGAGCCAGGTCCAGACGGAGGACTTGTAAGCAAGCGCCTAGTGGCTGGGTTTGCCACGGAGCCCGGCTGGGCACAACTTAAAAAAGCAACTTGGCACCTCCCTCTCCATCCCATGGGCCCACCACCTGTGAGAGGAACCTGTGGGTGCGCTGCCAAACGCGTGGAAGTGAAGGTCAGGGGCCTCGACGGACCAGACCCGGGGGGCAGAAGCTGGCTCTGGGGATGTGGAATGTCCCCTCTCTGTGGGGGAAGTAGCTGTAGAAAAATTGATAGTGATATAGTAAAATAGTGAAATTGAACGTGCCCCTGGTTCATTGTCTTTGCATGGCCACACAGGCCTGAGAAGAGCTAATCAACATAGTGAAACCACCTGTGTGACTGTATTATGGCATGGGTAGGCTACAGTCACACAGGTCACACAGATCCTTATGTGCACTTCCACTTTATTGAAATTGCTAAGAATAATTACAATAAAACTTCCATTTTATGCACTCTTAAAGCTTTGTATTTCTTTTAAAGCTTTTTTTATTCTGTATGTAGAGGCAAAGTCCCTCCCCTTCCGGTGGACCACCATGGGACCTTAATTCAGAAAAGATTTGAATGGTAGTGAACGGAGAAAGTTTTTTTTTTGATCCCGTTTGAACTGAGCCATGGATTACAAATATATTGTTTGTCTGTTTGAAAGATAATTGTGCATGGCAAGAAGGTCTCAGTTTGTTGTTAAAAGTCCCATGGCATGGAAAGTTCACTTTATGAGCTTTTTAAACATTAATATGCGTTCCCCCAGCCTGTCTATGGCCCCCCAGTGGCTAGAAATGGTGATAGGTATAAACTGAGCCCTGGGTATCCTGCTTTGTCTTTGAGAAAATGAAAGCTCAGATGGGCTGAAAAAAATAAGTTAACAGAACCAGTGCAATAAAAAAAGACATAACAACCAAAAATAAAAAATTTACTAGGAGAGGAGGATTTAGTTGAATTGGAAACTATTAACAATGCAAAACAACCAGCAATGTGCAATAAACATGCAATGTTACCAGTAAAATGAACCAATTATATGTCACTAAAAAATAACTTAAGCAACCACTAGGTTTCTAAAAAGGCAGGGAAGATTAAAAGTCACCTAACAAATGTACAATATCCAAACAAAATGAACTCTCCTCAAAACAGACACAAAACCAAATCATGCGGTTCCTGTACAGACAACAACAGGGAAAGCTGGAGCTTAACGGACTGGCATTTATTTCCATGTGCCTCACGTGACGTCTCACTTAACTATGTATTCAACCTACCGGTTACATAAGGAAAGCTCATTGTGGGACTGTCTCTAGTGGCTGTAATTCTGCACCAAGGCTGAATTTTGGGAAAGACATTTCAGATCCAGTATTAGGTGACCACTAAGGTCTATATAAAAGAGACTTCAGATCCAGTATTAGAGGACCACTAAGATCTATATAAAAGAGACTTCAGATACAGCATTAGTGGACCACTAAGGTCTATATAAAAGAGACTTCATATACAGTATTAGGGGACCACTAAGGTCTATATAAAAGAGACTTCATATACAGTATTAGGGGACCACTAAGGTCTATATTAAAGAGACTTCAGATACAGTATCAGGGGACCACTAAGGTCTATATATAAAGGAGACTTCAGATACAGTATTAGGGGACCACTAAGGTCCATATTAAAGAGA
>NC_048411.1:39591-61388 GCF_013103735.1 Etheostoma cragini | reverse complement strand
AAAGAAACTTCAGATACAGTATTAGGGGACCACTAAGGTCTATATAAAAGAAACTTCAGATACAGTATTAGGGGACCATTAAGGTCTATATTAAAGAGACTTCAGATACAGTATTAGGGGACCCCTAAGGTCTATATAAAAGAGACTTCAGATACAGTATTAGGGACCACTAAGATCTCTATAAAAGAAACTTCAGATACAGTATTAGGGGACCACTAAGTTCTATGTAAAAGCATCCAAAAAAGCACCATGTCATGGGATCGTTTAATTGTTGAAGTATAAGAATGTAAAAACTTGTAATTGGATAAACTAGACATTTCAAAGCATGGATGACGATGCTGAAGCTACGATGTCTGCGTGTTTGGTACCGGGATGTAACGTTACTCTTACGAGCAGCAGATCTGGCTTCTTTTGCTTCTCTGCTTGTAAACTTCACTGGATAAAACACAACAAGTGCAATACCGTCACGTTTAGTGGAACAGTGCTAAGCCAAGCATCATGCAAGGTGTTCTAAATTGCCTGAGACGAGAACTGTAGTTCACTGAGCCGTTTCTCCCAAAACTAAGTGGTCCTACGACAAACCTACGACTGAGACTTTCTTCAGTTGAAAAATGATCTTTTAAATGGACAAACATCATATGTGTAATCCATGGCTCAATTCAAACGGGATCAAAAAATAATGTCTCTTCCTGTTCACATTTTTTCCGAATTAAGGTCCCATAAGGTCCACCGGAAGGGGAGGGATTTCACCTCTCTATAACTCCTCTGTGTGCATCATTTCCTGTCCCAGAGATATTATGTGGGGACCCTCCTATACTGCCCCATACTGGACAAGTGTGGAATGGCAGCTCCGCCCCAGGAAGCACTGTGATCTACTACTGTAAAATTGGATTTTATCACAATGAAGGAAATAACATATCATTGTGCACTGTTGGTGGCTACTGGACAAAACCAAACCTCTCATGCAAAGGTAACAACCTGCACCAAATGACGGTAATGCTGTAGTTGGCATTGTTTTCCATTGTTAAATAGTCACTGACTTTACTCAGTTAAATATTGCAATTTCAATCCCTTTTAGAGGTCCACTGTGGTGTGCCCAAACCCATCCCACATTCAATCATGCTGTGGGATAAAATCTCTACTGTGGGCTCTCAGGTTGTTTATCAGTGTAGCTCTGGATATCGCAGTGTTGGAGAGGGAAATGTTTCAGTTTGTACTGCCAGTGGAGAATGGGATGAAGCCTCCTTGCTCTGTCAAGGTGATACATACATTAGTCCAGACAGTATTGGGATGCCTGTTTCCATAGAAAGAAATAATGCAATCCTTTCAAATGTCAGCAATATATCATAATGTGCATGCTGTTATTGAACATTATGACTGTTACTGTCATTTAACTGCCAATGCATGCATTTATCCAGGATGTGTCAATTGTATCTAGAAACCTGTCTCATTGGTTTTAACAATTTTCTACATTGACTTGCTGTCTTTTTTTGTAGAAATCAATTGTCACGAGCCTGTTTTCAAACCTCATGCTAAAACGCTTTGGGACGGCACATCCCACATTGGCAGTGTGGTGTTTTACCAATGTGAGGAAGGCTATAAGACCAGGAGCCTGATAAACTACTCAGTATGTGGAGAAAATGGACTGTGGGAGGATATTGATCTATGGTGTGAAGGTGCAATGTTTGATGACAGATATGTTGATAAACCACTGTTTGCTTTTAGAATATTTGTAGTTATTTGCAGAAAATATTTGAAGCAATGGTTTGCATTAAAAAAACCACAACACTTATTTGCTTTCTTGCTGAGCGTTGATTGAGAAGATTGATAACACACTCATTTCTATCCGTTTAATAATGCTAAAGCCAGCAAGTACAGCTGTGCAATTAAAATAGCAAATGGAAGTACAGAATTGCCTGATTTGACACACAGCAAGTAAGGATCCATTTACTGCACTTGGCCAAGATCAGCAGATAAGCCATGCTAGTTTTTCAGTAGTTTGTGTCCCCATTTCCTGTTTTTGTGCTAAGCAAAGCTAGCTGGCTGCCGGCTGAAGCTTTATATTTACTGTAGAGACATGTGGTATTGATCTTTTCATAGAATTGGGAGGTGATGGCGCAGTAGATATGACCCATGCCTAGGGTGTGGAAGACCAGGGTTCGATTCCCACTGAGATACATAAACCAACGTGTTCCTGAGCAAGACAATAAACCCCTAGTTGCTGCAAAGGCGTGCAACCTCTGACATATGTAACAATACATATTGTAAGCTGCTTTGGATAAAAGCGTCAGCTAAATGACAAGTAATGCAAATCATTCTCAGTAAGAAAGCATAAGTGTAGTTCCCAAAATGTAAATCTGCTGCTTTAAAATATAGGTGTTGGTATATCCCTTTGTAAATAGTTCAGATATAAAGCTTGTTTATTTGGATCCCCCATTAGTTTCTATTACAGTAGCCGCTACTCTTCCTGGGGTCCACACACAACAAAACATATGAACAACAAGCCATAATGCAAATAAAAAGTTACAATAAGAACATGTTCAAGACAATTAAAAGTCATGTAAAGAACAATTTACTATGAATATGCATATTCATTTCAGGAATTGTTATTTGCATGTGATACAGAATATAAAGACTTTTTGTGTGACTTTTTAAATGTAATATTACTTTATTTTTTTTTTTACATTTTTGTGAAAAAATGAAGCGGCAGAAGCAGTCAGGCATGCGTCATTTTACATTTTACATTTTACGTCATTATGCTGCATCTCCGGTTCAGCTGTGATTCTTTGTGATATATTACATGCCTGTAAATAGCACACAGTCTGTGCTAATTCATGTCTGTGTGCAGAAGTAAGCTGTGGCCCCCCACTAACCCTCCCTGATACTAACCTCCTGTGGGATCGCACCAGTAGACCGGGCAGTTTGGTGCTGTATGAGTGCATGGATGGATTTTACCAGGAGAGTGGAAATAATGTTTCAACATGTTTACTATCAGGACAGTGGAGGGAAGTATCTGTAAAGTGCAAAGGTACAGTAATCATATCTGGACATGTATATATCTATTCCACTGTGGAAGAGTCATTGTGAGTTCTGAAATGTTACTGATATATTTTGATATATCTGATACACATGCTTTGATTTATCTGGTAAATAACTAATAAATGCTCAGATCTATACTGCTTCAGTTAGGGTTAGAGGCTCCTTGTATATTCCTGCTTGGGCTCTGTGTTCTGTGCTTGTTGCAGGTTTTAAGATAAATTAAGGTGACATAATAATGTTGTGTAACCTTCACATCCGGAGTGATGCCAGTACATTTATTTCTGTGGGTCAATCCACTGCTGTCTGAATGTCGTGGAAACAACATGTTGTGTAGGATTTATTTGACTTTACTCAGCAATGTTGTCCCCCCCCCGACTCAAACCCAAACCAAGCTAGATATGTGTGGAATATAAAGTATACAACCATGCTTAAAAAGCCCCACAACAACTGCAGTCATTTAGCTTACCAATCACCGTCACTGTTTTTCTAGCCAAATGTGGTCCGGTTCCCTTCCTTACCAAATCCGAGGTGGTGTGGCATAACAGGAGCGTTGTGATCCACCGCTGTGTGGATGGATATCACAGCTGGAGAGGCAGCAATGTCTCTGTGTGCCGCAGCTCTGGGGTGTGGCAGAGAGCTACAATCAGATGCATAGGTGAGTAAGAACACAGCAAGTTCATATAATGGGATAAGAAACATACTGTATGTAAGCTGCAATGTTCATTAGGCAGCATAAAATAAAAGCATCTGGATAGATATGATGCTTGTGTGATGTTACTGATTTGCATTGTGAAGAGTTTTGTAATATGACAAATAAACGGTGACGATGTACCATCACTCTTTTAATTCCCAAATCTCTTACAGAAATCAAACCAGCTGTCAATCACTTATTTGTCCTTTATGAAAAATGTCTGCACTGGAAAGCAGAGAAGTATGAGGAGGATGTAGAAATATATAAGGTAACGGGGGACTCATCATCCTTCTTTCCATGTATATACTGTGTATCTTACATTTTTCTTGAATTTATCAATAGGAAATAGGTGGTTTCAATAATTAATAACCTTCTTCTCTGGTTATATGTGAATGTGTACAGACAGTAGGGATGTAACAATACACTCAACTCACAATTTGCCATTTTAAGTTCACAATACAATTTGTACACAATTTATTTAACAGAATAAGCAGACAAATTACTCCTTTATTTAAAATTCAATTTATATCTGTGCAAACCGATGCATTCTCTAATTGAAAGTGCAACAGAAATTGTATTTTACCTAAAACCCAATAGAAAATTAACAATTTGATTCCCACCTCAAAAAACTAAATCGAAAAAAAATCTACTCTCTAAACACGTAGTGATGTCTGAAGTCAAACAAGTGGAATTACGCCCTAAAGTAGATTAGTAGATTACGCCCTAGGCCATTGAAAAATTGTATTGTGATTAATTTTTTATGTCCATTTTTTTTTAAGTAAATAAAGTATATAAAGTATTTCTGATTCTGATTTATGTCCATTTTTAACCAATTCACAATGGAGCAGTACATCCCTAATGGACAGTTTATGCAATTACCCTACCATATTTTTTGTTTACCTTAATCTATGGGTTAGGGTTTGTGTTTTGTGAACCTGACTGGTGCCACATTCAATGTAACCACTCCAGGTGACATACTTAGGATCTAGAGACTACCAGAGGTCCTTTCATGACAGAAGGAAGTGGTTTCTGAGCTCTAAGGCTGACCATCTGGAACTCTGTCTGAACCTGCTTCCAGTCACAAACTACAGCATCTCCATCACTGCGATGTCTTCCAGATTCACAGCCACCATCAACACTACCACCAGTTTACCAGGTATCAATGCACGACCAACTCTTACATTAACTCTACTCTGACAAAATGATTCCCTGCGTCTAAGTGTAATATAAGTTATAAGCTTCCTGGAAATATTTAAGACAGAAACAATTCTATTTACTGTGATTCTTCTTTATACTGATCATGATACACATCTAACAGTGCCTCCAGCTCCAATTGTCCACTACAGAGAATTTGAGACTCCTTTACCAACGTTGAGGCTACGCAGATCACCGAACACACTGGACCCAATAAGGTAACAACCGGGACATGTGACCACTCTTCTCTTCTGCTACGTCAGAGGGGACACTAAAACCCTAAACAGAAATTAAAGCAGAGTCATGTACCAGCACGCTTCAAATGACCTACTAATGTCCACAATTTATAATGCTGGTTGAAACTTTATAATTCCTTTACAATATTTTCAGATTGGCATTCCATTATTGTCCATTAGATTAGTAAGAAATTGAATGAATTGTCATTGGCATATAAGGCAACACAACAATGCACAATAAATATGCCTCTTAAAATGTTAGTACCCTATTTTAACGATCTATGCGCAAGGTGTGAAGCACATGGCGCAGGTGCGTTAAGGGCGTGTCCAAATCCCCCTTGCTTGTTTGACGGCGAAAAAAAGGGTCTGTGTGCCAGGTGCATGGTTAAAAAGGGTTGTCCTTAGTGTCTTCATTAATCAGGTGTTTGTTCTGGGTGTAACATGCAATCAACCAGTCAGACATCCTCTCCCATTCCCTTTAAAAGTCAGGCACGTTTGGACCTTGGCACATAGCTATTATGATGTAGGATTTACACCATAATATTTTAATATGTAATCTTTTGCATTTGTGTGTTTGCGGCTCCGCTTTCCTGTGTGTGTGTGTGTGTGTGTGTGACACACCTCCCTGTAAGACCAGCACTCCCACGGGCGCACAGCTGGGCGCACAGCTGGGCGCACAGCTGGGCGCAGGTGCATTTGCTATTTCAACGGTGTTGGCGCCTGACGGGAAATTAACAACTGGGTCGGTCTTAAAACAGCAAAGGCACTTGCACCACGCTAAGTGCAACATGGGGCCCTTAGAGTGACTGAGTGGCAGGAATTTAAAGTAATTTAACGCAATTTACATTGTACTTGCAGCATGTACAATGAGCATGAAGGCCTAGAATTTACTGTTTGGTAACTTTTTTCAACCAACTTTCAAAGTTAAATGTATAATTTACAAATATTTATAACAATTATACTTCAAAACACATGTTGAACTCCAGGTAAAAAGAATCTGCTGATATTTCTGTAGCTTATTGCACATGTATAGGTAAGTGTACAGAAACGTTTGATAGGATTTGAAATCAGTGTGTCTATTGCGTTGTTTGACCACCAGAGGACACTGACTCTGTGAAATGTCCAGTTTAGTATGTATATTTGTTACAATTCTTTCAAAACAAATATAAGTAATCCGCATAAGGGTGCTTAGCAAAATTGGGTGATTCCACTTGTTAGAAGGCTAGCTCGCCCCTCCCGCCCTCCTCCTCAACCTGTCCCCCCCCCCAACGTTTTTACAGTGTGTTCAGGGGAGAGGCATCTAGCAGATAGGGAGGAGATGTTTTTACAGTGGGGACAGGTAGGTAGCAGACAGTGATGAGATGTTTTTTACAGTATGTTCAGGGGACAGGCAGCTAGCAGATAGTGAGGAGATGTTTTTTACAGTAATTTCAGGGGACAGGCAGCTAGCAGATAGTGAGAAGATGTTTTTTACAGTGTGTTCAGGGGACAGGCAGCTAGCAGATAGTGAGAAGATGTTTTTACAGTGGGGGCAGGCAGCTAGCAGACTGTGAGGAGATGTTTGCTCCCACATATTGATAACATTATCTACAACAAAAAAATCCAGAATTGGGTGGGCTAAAATATGAGTTAAATCACATTCTTGCAAGTACCATTTCGCCTTTATGTGATGTTCAAGTGTTACAATGTCAAGTGTTACAATCTATACAAATCTATAGTGTATAGAAATGAATGTGTTAAAGCTATAGTGCATAGTTTCTGTCCCCCCATGAGGAATTCTAAGTAATAACAACAACACTGTTGAAAAGTCTACATGATACAAGCCTAACGTGATCTCGTACTGCCCCTCAACCCTCCTTCACGCAGTTGCTAGTAGCCAAGGAGGACACAGAGGGTTAAAAAAGTATAATGGGCTCTTCAGAAAAGGTAACTATCTCCACTTGAGTTTCTGGACGCCGGACGCCACAGTCTTCTGAACATAGCCATACTGAGAAACACTGAGAGAGTTGTGTGGTGCTGATAGTCTTAATTTGTTTTGTAGCAGCTCATTTGGTAATGGCTTGAATGTAACGGACGTTCATTTATATCAAAAAGTTACGCACTAAAGCTTTAACATGTCTTTATTTGGTTTAGCGTATGGCCATGATTTCTTTTGTTCTTCATGTTGCAGTTTGTACCAGGTGTTTGTGCTTCCTGTAGAGGGGATTATGATGTTTGACTGTTCCTCTCCTGCGAGCTCAGACCCCTCAGGCAAAATAAAATCCTACACAGAGTACATCACTGCCCAGATAGATGTCAGACATGTCGGCACAGAGATGAACTTTACTGTGGGAGATGGACTCTACTATGGAGGCTTCTTCAATGCACCACTTGAGAATGGCAGGAACTATTACATCACCTTACGATCCGTCAGTCAGTGGAAATCGGTGAATATACAATAAAGTATTAGTTTAAAGATGTTTTAACTTGGAAACTGCTCAATCATGGAAACAATCATAATCACAATTATTTGTATATTCAAAATAGTCAATATTTGAAGTTAATTAGATTATTTTAAAAAGACTACTTATTGACTTATGCAAAGATGTTGCACTTGTAGAACTCAAACAGTGAAACAGTTCAACAAATCAACAGTGAAAACACCTAGAACTGTGAAATTTACCTTCATACTTTCCCTGTTTGGAAAAAAAAAAGAATCCGTTCAGAACACAGGACAAAATAAGAGTGGATCTGCAAAACATAATGTGCAAAATAATACTTTTTCTCGGTTCCCCTGTTTTTGTGATCATTAGTAGCCAAAATCACGATTATAATGTTGATTACTGTAATTGCACTGCCCTACTAGAAACTGCATCAGACTTTGCAGTTTACTTGTTAATTAGCTGTATGTCTTTTCTCCTAGGCTTTAAAATGTTCCTGTGTCCTGTGGGCTAAAGTAAGAGGTAATTCACTCGCCACAACACCTAAATTCTTTAGTGTCAGTTATACAATTATTATTTTTGGATTGAGATTCATTTTGGGAAATGATATTTTACCTATTTACAACATTGTGTAGTTAGAGAATAGAAAATGAATAGAAATTATTTTAAAATAGGCCTGCAACCAACACTTATTTACGATTTACTATTTTCGTGGTTGTTTAATCTCTCTCAATTATTTAGTTAGTTGTTTGGTCATTATAGACAGAAAATGTGTGAAATTATGATGAGGGTTTTCCAAGGCCCAAGATGACCTCCTCATGTCTTGTTTTGTCCACATCTCAAAGATATTCAGTTTACTATCACAGAGGAGTGAAGAAACTATAAATAAATAGACACACTTATTAAGAAGCTGAAATAAGAGAATATGTTTTTTTACTTTTTTCACAAAACATTAGTCAAACCGATTAATAATCAAAATAGTTGGCGATTAATTTCTTATCTGACAACACTTTGATTATTCGATAAATGTTTGCAGCTCTATTTAAAAAGTCACTTTAAAATGCAAAAACAAGCAGATGTAGAAAGTGCTGGTTGCCGGGTACTCACACAGCTTGACCTTGTTCTAGGTACATCCTTCGTTCTGAGGGTCTCCTCTCTGTCTGCTGCTGCAACAATAGGACTGGTTGCCTTCCTCATTTTGGTTGGAGACAGTTTCACCTGGTATAGAAGATGGTACAATTCAGTATTTTACCCACCCTGTTAATATCATGTTACACGTGAAACAACGGTATATTAATTCAACCAAGTGTCTAAAGTGATTCTAGTGTTTCTGGAAGTTTCAAAGATTAAATACATACATTTCAGTGGATAGTTGTTAATTGTATTCACAATACAAATTAAATAGTCCTTTTAGGTATGTTACTGGTGACAAAGTCAAGCAATCCTGCATTTAGTGAAATTGGCCTGTTAGTTATATTTCACTATGAATATCCGTAACGTAGATGTTTCGTTCAGTTCAGCTCAAACACAGGACTTGGACAGTATATGTTATTGAATGACCTGGTTTCCTCTGTCTTCTTTTCCAGGTTTTTCAAGAGGACATGACACTGCTAATGTTCTGTCAGTATATTTGTCAGCATGACAAATGAAATACAGTCTTGATCTCCTATCAGTACATTTTGTTTCGTACATTTTGTAAATAATTAAAATAAACTTTTGTTTTCACTTCATAGATACTTACATGATTATTGGATGTGAATATGCACTTGCAACTAAAAGTAAAGAAGACCATTTGTTGATTTGATGAGCCTTCTGACATACCCTGGAAGTCCAGAGCTTCGCGTGAGCTGAATTTCAGTTTGCTCAGGAGTTCCTCTGGCATCAAGTAATGCTGCTCATTAACTATGCCCTTGTAGCCGAGCTGCACCAATCACATCGGTTTATCTGATAGAGGCGGGGCCAAAGGCGAGCTGCACCAATCACATCGGTGTATCTTATATGGGCAGGCCATGGGCAAGCTGCACCATTCACATAGATGTATTTGATAGAGGCGGGGCCAAAGGCGAGCTACACCAATCACATCGATGTACCTGCTATAGGCGGGGCCAGAGGCGAGCTGCACCAAGCGTATGGGGTTCTGGATATTTCACCTGGTGTGTGTGTGTGTGTGTGTGTGTGTGTGTGTGTGTGTGTGTGTGTGTGTGTGTGTGTGTGTGTGTGTGTGTGTGTGTGTGTGTGTGTGTGTGTGTGTGTGTGTGTTATACAACTGCATACAGTCAGATTTTCAAATGCACGCTCTGTGTTGCCCCTGGAGATGGGCGACTTTCATTCATTATTTTTCTGATTTAGGTCTGGATTCCAAGCTACTTCTGACACACTCACGTTAGAGACTGCAGGAGTAAGCCATGCCAGGAATAGAAAACCTAAACATACCAAGACTATAAAAGTTCTTCAGTGTCCCTTGGTTTTTATAGTCAGTACAAATAAAGTAAACCCTACAATACTAAATCTGAGTTCCTAAAATTAAACTAAAGTAAACTACATGTCTCTTACTTCCATACCTTATAGACAGTGGTGGAATGTAACTAAGTACATTTACTCAAGTATTTATGTACAAATTTGAGGTACTTGTACTTAACTTGAGTCTTTTCTTTTCAGGACACTTTATACTTTTTTTTTACTCCACTACTTTCATCGGATAGCTTTAGTTAATAGTTACTTTAGTTACTAGTTAGGTTAGTTGCTTCACTACATTGATCTGACAGCTTTAGTTACTAGTTACTTTAGTTACTCCACTACATTCATCTAACAGCTTTAGTTACTAGTTACTTAAGTTACCCCACTACATTCATCTAACAGCTTTAGTTACTAGTTACTTTAGTTACTCCACTACATTCATCTAACAGCTTTAGTTACTAGTTACTTTAGTTACTCCACTACATTCATCTAACAGCTTTAGTTACTACTTACTTAAGTTACCCCACTACATTTATCTGACAGCTTTGGTTACTAGTTACTTTAGGTACTCCACTACATTCCTCTGACAGCTTTAGTTACTAGTTACTTTAATTATTAAGATTTTTGGACCCAAAACACATGTAGTTTATAAAATACCATAGGTTATTATAAATTAAACTAGACAACAATATACAGGCCTAAAAACCCTAAGTTGATCGACAGAACTGATTGGATTGATACTTCAAGTACATTTTCCTGATGATACTTACATACTGATACTTAAGTAACATTTTCACTGCAGGGCTTTTGTAACAGATTAATTTTACAATGTGGTACTAGTAGTTTTACTTAAGTTAAGGATCTGAATACTTCTTCCATCACTGCTTAAAGGTTAGTAGGATGCCTTAATGGAGGAGAGATGCTTGAACAGTTACAGAATATATTTTCACTTAAAAACAGATGTTGATGATAAGACTGAAAAATTGATAGATTGTATTTATCATATTTTTACTTTTGTTTAACAGTTAAGTGATAAAAGCAGCGTTGACGTATTTAAATTTAGGAAAGTGAATCTTTGAAGAGATTGGTGATGAGAGCTGGCGGTTGTGTTGCTCTGGGCCTTTAAATGGATTTTGCATCCGGATCAGCGCCTTCAATGCCCGGACAGACCTACCGATGACAACCCATCGTTAACGTGTTTGTTGAGAAGAGCTTAACAGGTACACAACACTTACTATTATGTCAACTTAAGCATACGGGTAAAGAAGTAGGTTAGCTACAGTGTTGCATGTTCTCATCAGATCGTCTACTATGGCTGCAGGGCTCCATACACTCCGTAAAGACCGGAGAGTAACGTTAGGCCAAAGGGAAATATGGAGGCGATTTGTGGTTGATGTACACATACAGCTAAAGCAAACGTTAGACGTGGAGAGTGACTTTATACAATATTAGTTTTTAGTCTTGCTCCAAGCCAAACCGTTAACTATACCCAGGCTAGCTGTTGTGCCTAAAAGAAAGCCACTACTTTAACGTTACTTTACTAATAGCGCTAAGCTAACATCGACGGTCCAGTCTACTTGGACAGCGGAAACCAAGTGCTAATCTCCTGTTAAAATGTCACGTTAATGTCTTGTGTATCGCAAACCTTAGTAACACTGTAACAAGTAGTGTTTTAAACGTCTTATGCCATTTTTTTTGTAATTCGGCTTAAGCACTTTATTTAATATTTAATATGTTTTGCTTTACGTTACGTTGCCCAGTGCCCACCAATGTTACCACAAGGTAAACCATATATTATCTAGCTAGCTAACACCAGTTAGATATAGAATGTGATACATTTAGATACCGGTAAATGTTGTTACCATAACCATAAATTGAGTGGATGAACGGCGTGCTCACGAGCGGACATTGCTTCCGAAAATATATTGAAATGTAATGGTATTTGATTAAAGTTATCTAATGTTTGCGAACTTTAGCTGACGAAACATACACGCAAGCTCGTGTTAAATTGGCATGTTTTTGAACCAAGTCTGGTTTTCAGTCTCACACTATCCATGAGACCTGAACGCGCCGGGTTTGATATAACTAGGTTATGATAGAGGTGATTGTGGTTGACGCAAGACGTACTCCGATCTTTAAAATTAGCAGTGCTACTGTGTTAAAATACCCTGTTCGATTAAAAGTCTTGCATTCACTACTCAATTAAAAGTAAAGAAGTGTCAGCATGAAAATATAATTGAAGTACCCAAGTATAAGAAAATGTAAATACCAAGTGAAGTAGGATTACAATACCTGAGTAAATGGGTTTAGTTACATTCCACCATTGGAGGCAGATTAAAGTATTTAAATGAATTAGCTTGTAGTCTTTAATGTATTTCTCTTAATGTATCAGCACCTTAACCGTGGGTCTGAAACAGGGGCGGATTTAGTCATTTTGAGGCCTAAGGCAAACACAGGCATGGGGCCCTCCACAACCCTTGTTCTCCCCATTTTCAGTCCTTTTTTTCACTGTATAGGAGCCAAGACCTGCTTATCTTTTCTCCATTCTTCATTTGCATGTAAAAGTTACTGCTTGTAAATTTGCGCCCCTCTTGATTTCTTGAAAAAACTCTGTCCCTGACTTGTTGTGGTCCCGTCTGCACTGTTGAACAGCGCCCTCTGTCTGACAGCTGTTTTGGCCAGAGTGCTGGAACATCTTCAATCATAACACCTTGATTAGGGTGACTGCTACTTACGGGGTCTAGTTGCTGAGTATTGTGTGTCACCATCTATGTCATTGCCATAGTTATCATCATGGACAGCGAAAGCTGCAGTTCCGTTACCATCTCCATTCGAAGGATCCTATAAGGTTGTCTTATATGTAGCACCCGCATCGCTAGAGCAACCTGGGCTGACAATACTCTTCATCAGTGTTAGCATTGCTAGAGCAACCTGGGCTGACAATACTCTTCATCAGTGTTAGCATTGCTAGAGCAACCTGGGCTGACACTACTCTTCATCAGTGTTAGCATTGCTAGAGCAACCTGGGCTGACACTGCCGGTGGGTCGCTCCTCAGTATTAGCAAAGCTAGAGCAAGCACCCGCTTTTTGCTGCTCTTTGGTAACGTTTATGTTAGTGTTGTCAGTAGCTGTCGTGAAAAAGATTGATACCTTTGGAAGTTTTGCTAAAACCTTTCTGCTTTTTCTCGCTTCTTCCTTTTTTCAGAACCACTTTTGCAGCTTGGCTTCATGTTCCAACCGTCTGTAACCTAGCTACAGCTTACAGCATGCTGAGCTGTTTTCATGTTTGAGCTGTTTACAAACACACGCAGATGCGCAGTAGGATAATGGAATAGTCCAATGTAGGGGGGACTGGGGGGTAGTTTCTCATCCTGAATTAAACAATCGGATAGCACTTTAGCGTATCAATGTTTAGATATATAATTAATTGGTGAAAAGTAAGACAACAGATCGTAACCATGAGTTAATGAGGCGTTTTACGGGGCCCTTGGTAGCTTGGGGCCTAATGCAATTGCCGACCTTTGCCTAATGGTAAGTCCGCCTCTGGTTTGAAAGGTGCTTTATAACTAAAATGGCTTATTATTAATGAAGAATATATATAGAGTTTAATGCAAGGGAAGTCTACAGTTGTGTATTCTTAGATAACATCCTTTGATGTCATTGACATCCTTCAGATGACATCAATGATGAAGTACAATAGTGAAAGACAAAATATCAAACTCACACTTGATAGCATGCAACTTTTCAGGTGAGGTGACACAAGCTATGTTTCCATCAACTTGTCAATCGAATTATCTGTAGTTTGCTAAAATCTAGAGCTGGGAAGCAATTACAATTTTTAATCACGATTAATCGCATAATTTCCCTGGTTAATCACGATTAGTCGCAAAATGAAATAATGAATTTAAAAGTAGTGTATATAGTGCAATTTTTTTCTCAAATGTTCTGCCATATTTGAACCTAGTTTGCCACCTACAAATGATTAATATTGCACAGGTTGTAATAGTGCTTATGTGCCAGCTAATAGCAACATGTCAAGCTATAATAAGACAGCCACAATGCAACGATCAGAACATCGCTATGACGATACAGATGTAAATGCCATACGACAACTATCTAAATAGCCATTATATTTTGCTTGGTAAGTAAATTTATAAAGTCTCTCGTCTCCTTGTCCGTCCACTTATATCTGTCTTTGTTGACACCCTCAATGTCGGCAAAAAAAAAAAAGCGGAAATGACCTAAAATGTCTTTGTTTTATGGTAGGTTGCAAATATAAAATTTGTAAGTAATTGCAATTCATTATTCATTCGACAAATAACGTTTCCATCAGTGTTTGTACCATAAGCCGTTTTACCCATTAGCAGAAAATGATAAAAACTTTGTATTGATATTCATGGAATTCAATCGAATGTTACTGTTTTTTTTTCTTAACCACTATGACTTAATTTGCATAAAAACGTGGATGGAAAACATGGCTACAATCTCTGTTTTTGTCCTTAATAGGTGCAGTGCTGCTGCTGGCTGTCGGCTCACTATGGCCCAGAACCAGGTGATCCTGCAGTTCCGCTTTGCTACATTTGGGGACTCAATGCTGCAGAAGATGAACCTCCTACGACACCAGAGACGGTTCTGTGATGTCACTGTGCGCATCAACCAGCTGGAGGTCCCTGGTCACAAGGTAGTGTTAGCCGCTGGTTCGTCTTTCCTGAGGGACCAATTCTTCCTTCAGCAGGACTCCGGGGAGGTCCAAATCTCCATGATCCAGGAGGCGGAGGTGGGCCGGCAGCTGCTGCTGTCCTGCTACACGGGGCAGCTGGAGTTGCCGGAGCTGGAGCTGGTGCATTACTTGACAGTGGCCAGCTTCCTCCAAATGGGCCACATTGTGGAGCAGTGCACCCAAGCTCTCAGCAAGTTCATTAAACCTCAGCCTGCACGCCAGCTGGAGCTGGATGTGGGGTTAAGTAAGGAGAAGAAGGAGGAGGAGGGGTTATCCTCCCAGGCCCAGAGAGAGCAGGAGCACTCCCAGGTCCGGACTGTCCATCAAGAGGGGGGGGAAGTGGTGCAGGTTGGGGACGACAACAATGACGATAATGATGATCAAGAGGATGATGATGATGATGTGATCATACAGCCGGTGTCCCCTCTTCTTAACTTAGGCAGACGTCCAAAGCAGGGTGTGGTTGAGAGCGACATCACTATCATAAAAGTGGAGTCTGTGTCTGACGTAGCAGAAAACTCCATCGCTGGTCACTTCCCCGCCAGTCCACCTCCTGCCCTTCACTCTCCTGAGCCCCAGCACTCCCTCATAAATTCTACCGTGGACAGCCGTGGCAGCGAGATGGTAGCTCCGCCCGGCGGTACCGGGTACCCGCACAGCCCCCCTCCTGCATACCCTCCGGCAGAGAAACACAGTGTGCACCAGAGGAACTACGACAAACCCCTCCAGTGGTACCACCAGTGTCCAAAGTGCTCGCGGGTCTTCCGCCAGCTGGAAAACTACGCCAACCACCTCAAGATGCACAAGCTGTTCATGTGCCTGCTGTGTGGCAAGACATTCACACAGAAAGGCAACCTGCACCGGCACATGCGGGTCCACGCCGGCATCAAGCCCTTCCAGTGTAAAATCTGTGGGAAGACCTTCACGCAAAAGTGTTCTCTGCTGGATCACCTCAACCTGCACAGCGGGGACAAGCCACACCGCTGCAACTACTGCGACATGGTTTTTGCTCACAAGCCAGTTCTCCGCAAACACCTCAAACAGATCCACGGGAAGAACAGCTTTGACAACGCAAACGAAGGCAACCTGCACGATGGCGGACTTGACTTTGATTTTGGGCAAATATGAACTCTGTGGACCTTTTTATTTTTATATTATTTATTTATATATATATATATATATATATATATATATATATATATATATATATATATATATATATATATAAGCTTTAGTAGACTTTCCCTCAGATGGAACATTAGAATCCTAAATATAGAAGTTTGAGAAACTGACACAGTTTACACAAAGCTGGGGCGCAGAAGCTGTTCTTCTCTGTGTAAGAAGCCTTTGAATTGTATTATTGAAGATTGGCAGATGAACATGGTGGCTGGTTTCCTTCAGCCTCATCCTGATGGGTTTAACTGGAGAATTCAACTTGAAAGGAGACCTTTTCCTCGGTCTTCATTTAACTGTAGCTTCATTACTGTGGACAGTTTTTTAAAATGTTTTTTTCTACAACACAGTGTAATGCCTTCATATTGTACTTGAAAAATCAACACTGAAACACTATATATATATATATATATATAGACTGTACTTCATTAGTTTTATTGATGAATTAGCATGTCTTTACCTTATGCTGTCCAATGAGAAAAAAAAACATTGATCATGAAAAAGATCCATATGTATATTGTGTATACTGTAGCCTTTCTTTCTTTCTTACCTGTGTGAATATGACATATAACAATATGGAAAATATTTTAATGAAGGCAAGCTACGCCAGTGACCAACACAGATGCCAAAGTGTCTATGTGAACTGAAATGGTTCTTTTCTACAGAATTTATATCTAAAGTACTATTGGACTAAAGTTGCAATGTATCTGTCCTGTGTTCACGGAAATCCATGTGTGTTATGAAATTAAAAACTGACTCTTAACCAGTGTTGGTTTCAAGTGGTCTCACTTATGACACACTAGAGCCCACCATTCAGGCACATACAAATTCTATTCATGGAAATATAGTAAATCCAAAATGTAAATACTGAATTCCAGCGTAGTGAAAATATTGAAAGAGTTCTAGTTATGTAGATATTAATTTACGATGAAGGAGAAGAAGCACAAATGTTTAACACCCTCCTCAGTGTGCAGGCTTGGTTTTACAAGCTTTTTAATCAGTTAGGGTTTACGGTGTGAGTATCTGAGTGTAAAATGTAAATGTGTGGTGAGTTTTTACAAAACGTTTCGTTGTGTTTGCTGCAGTATGTTGTCTCGGTATCTTCACACCAGTGAGTAGATTACTAAAGAGGGCACACAGCAGTGCACCTTTGCATGTTAAACTGACAGCTTCACCCTCCTGCCACGCAACATCTGTTTCACACATCTAATGTAGTTTTATTTAGCCAAGGCCAGGGCACAATTCAACTTTAACCTTGTATAAAAGCAAGGAGAGATGCATTGTAGGTTTTGGCAAAATTGGAAAATTTATTGGAAAATAAGTATTTGAACACACTGCTTTTTTGCAAGTTCTCCCACTTAGAAATCATGGAGGGTTCTGAAATTGTCATCGTAGGTGCATGTCCACTGTGAGAGACATAATCTAAAAAAATAAATCCAGAAATCACAATGTATGATATTTTAACTATTTTTTTGTATGATACAGCTGCAAAAAAGTATTTGAACACCTGTCTTTCAGCTAGAATTTTGACCCTCAAAGACCTGTTAGTCTGCCTTTAACATGCCCAACTCCATTTATTGTCCTATATTCGATGCACCTGTTAGAGGTTGTTAGCTGCATAAAGACACCTGTCCACCCCATACAATCAGTAAGAATCCAACTACTGACATGGCCAAGACCAAAGAGCTGTCCAAAGACACTAGAGACTAAATTGTCCACCTCCACAAGGGTGGAAAGACTACGGGGACATGTCCAAGCAGCTTGGTGAAAAAAAGTCCACTGTTGGAGCAATCAGTAGAAAATGGAAGAAGCTAAACATGACTGTTAATCTCCCTTGGACTAGGGCTCCATGCAATATCTCACCTCGTGGGGTCTCAATGATCCTAAGGAAGGTGAGAAATCAGCCCAGAACCACACGGGAGGAGCTGGTCAATGACCTGAAAAGAGCTGGGACCACCGTTTCTAAGGTTACTGTTGGTAATACACAAAGACATCATGGTTTGGAATCATGCATGGCCCGGAAGGTTCCCCTGATTAAACCAGCACATGTCAAGGCCCGTCTTAAATCCGCCAACGACCATTTGGATGATCCAGAGGAGTCATGGGAGAAAGTCATGTGGTCATATTTCCACTAACCGTGTTTGGAGGAAGAAGAATGATGAGGACCATCCTAAGACCACCATCCCTACTGTGAAGCATGGGGGTGGTAGCATCATGCTTTGGGGGGGGGTTTTCTGCACATGGGACAGGGCGGCTGCACTGTATTAAGGAGAGGATGATCGGGGCCAATTTCACAATTTCAGACCCCTACATGATTCCTAAGTGGGAGAACTTGCAAAATAGCAGGGTGTTCAAATACTTATTTTCCTCACTGTATATCAGAGGTTGCAATTCTCTGGAGCAACTAGGGGTTAAGTGTCTTGCTCAGGGACACGGTGGTTGATGTATCATAGAGGGAATCGATCCCAGATCTCCCACACCAAAGGTCATATCCACTGCGCCATCACTACCACTACAGCCTAATACCAGTCAACACTAATTACCTCACTCCTTCCCCCCACGTCACATTACACAAACACACACACACACACACACACACACACACACACACACACAGAGTAATTCATAAATGGGTGCAAGTTAGTTGTGACAATATCCAGCGTTTTGATGAGCATAAAGAGGTTTGAAGATGTGCACATGTAATTAGCTTTGATGGGAGGCTATTACACTGACATAATTATGTTGTGACACATGCACACATGGTCCACTGTGTCAACATCTCCTCCTCCTCTGATCAACTGTTGACACAAGTTTAGAGAAAAGAATTGGACCCCTGCCTTATACATGGTGTCTACTGGAGACTTTCTTTCATAATACACAGCAGAGGCTCGCTGTTGTGGGGATTTTGTCTGACTTTGTTTGAGAAAGATAGCTGAATGAAATGTTTTTTTTAAATTTGCCATTTTTCATTTGCTGAAAAGCAAAAATTTTGGACCAACAAGGTTTTTGCCCCCACAGTGACAATATGTAATATACGTATAACATTTAATAGCATTTATATTCCTCATAATGTTATGGCTAAAATTTTCAACTCTACTCCACATGTAAAATATTATAATACTGCAGTCAGATCATGTATTTATAATGTTTTACTACGGTATTTACACTTTTACATACCAATCAAACCAAATATAAAAATGTAGTTATATGACACTCGTGAATATCACTATTCAATATTTGCTAATGATAATAACAATGTCTTTGCCAGTTCTCTGCCTTATTCTATTGTTGCGTGTAACTTACTGTATGTATTTCCGGTTTTCTGGGTCATTTAACAGTGCCGCAAAGCTCAAAAGTGCTTATGAACTTCACATTGTCATTCAATGTGTGACATCGGCACGTACCATCTCTATGATCTATCTCTGGCTCACCACTACAAAATGTAGAAAGTGTTTTGTCGCACCTGGTTAGTTTGAACTGTATGTTCACTTCTATATGTGTGTAATACTTTTAAAACACACTCAGGACAAAGAAGATTTGAATACAACGATTTGAATAAGGGCAGCTATGTTTACTCATCATCATCACTGCACAGTTCATCACTGGTGTGTGCGGTGCAAAGGTCAGAATGACCGCAGGCTTCTGTCAGCGCTGTCTGCATTACGCGTTTGACTATGAAACACCCAAAACACTGGTTATTCCAACCATTGAGGTAGGATGTGTCTTCAGGTTCACCCAGCTTCTGGTGGTGCTGTATGTGGTGGGGTAAGTAACAAGGGATGGGGGGGGGCATGAAGTACTTGGTTGGTATTTGGTGAGATGTGGCAGTGTTGGAAGAAGTGTTCAGATCCTTTCCCAAAGTAATACCACTCTGTAAGAATACTCTGTTACAAGTAGAAGTCCTGTATTGAAAATTATACTAATGTAAAAGTTTCTAAGTATCATCGGGAGAATGTACTTAAAGCAGGGGTCAAGGTATCTTTAATCTACACTACCGGTCAAAAGTTTGGGGTCACTTACAAATTTCCATTTCACTCCATTATAGACAGGATACCAGCTGATCTGAGTGGGGGGGCTGATCTTTAATGCAATATCTACATTTCCCATTATCAGCAACCATTCATCCAATGTCCCAAAGGCACTTCAAATAGCCTACTAACTGTTGGCAGGATTTTATAAATGATGTTTTAATGTTTAACTTACATGTGTCACAGTGAACCCTCAGGATGAACTGGATCTGTAAAGACTATCTTAGTGACTTCCTTACCTATGGGCCAGTAAGCCTTTCTACAGTGGGGTGTTTATATCTGGTTAATAAGATACATTTTAGGAATTTTTAATTTTTGAAAAGAGTAAAAATAATTTGGAGCCCTTTAACCTGCATTGACTCTGAGGACCCATTAGGGGTCCCAGACCCCCTGTTTAAGATCCCTGACTTAAAGTAAAAAAAGTACTCAATGCAAGAAAAATCCTCACATTTTAAAAAACTGGGAAAAGGTCTGTCAATCAGCTAAATGTTAAATTGGCTAATCATTTCAGCTTAACTGTATAGTAGGTCTATAGAATTTAGTTTATTTCATAATAAAACACTGTATTTTATAAACTACATTTAGTTTGTGTGCGAAATCTATGTGGAAAGCTAATCTGAAGAGGTGTGTTTCGATTAATTTTGAATGTGTCAGGGTCAGGACGGTCACGGATGTGTATGGGTAGGGAGTTCCACAGGGAGGGGGCTGCAATGGTGAAAAGCTCTGTCACCCCAGGTACGGTGCTTGGTCCTGAGTGGTGGGGAGAGGAGATTTGCTTCAGAGAAGCGGAAGTTACGGGGGGGATTGTGGCAGTGGAGTAGTTCTGTGAGATAGGAAGGAGCCTGGTTATGGAGGGCTTAGTGGGTGACGAGGAGGACTCAACATTTAGTTGAGGTTTAACATTTGTCCTTCAACATTTGTACTTAAGACAGGTACTCTAATATACTTAGTTACACTTGGAACACTGTTGTAATGAGCTGCCTGGTAATTTGTCATGATCAGATTGCATTGATAAAAGTTTCCTACTGCTGTAAACCTGCAGGTATGTGTGTGTGGCGCAGAAGGCCTACCAGGAGAATAACTCTGTCATCAGTAGTGTCACCACCAAAGTCAAAGGTTTTGCCTTCACCAACACATCTTACATGGACCCCCGGTTTTGGGATGTGGCGGATTATGTTATCCCATCCCAGGTATGCAACCATACATTTGGTCTCTTTTACAGAAATAGTTGAGCACAAAAATGTTAAATCATCATCTATGGAAGTGGTTCTCAAACTTTTTTCAATAATGTGTGTTATACTAACATAAAACTGAAGTACCCCCTGAACAGCGCAAAGCATTTTTTGACATTTTTATCAAATGTTTAGATTCCATCAGTCCATTCATTATTATAGTATGCTCATTTTAGGAAATACAATGCATAAAAACAATCTCTTGTACTCCAAATATCCCCCCCCCCCCATTTGAGAAACACTGGTCCATGGTAAATTACATGGCAATTGTGATGAACTGATTCAATTCAGTTAATTTAAGAAGAGGAAGGAGATTGGAAATTGATAAAACGCTTGATTATCCATTGGTTAAAAGTGCCAGAATTAGTCAAAAGGATGTTTTCATCTGAAGTCCCCTAGCATCGTTGTTAAAAAAGGCTTTTGAAAATACAAATAAACAAGATAGAAAAGCAGAACTTAGCACAAAACAAGACACTGCACAGATTCATAAAAACTATGCCCCGTAGCAAAAAGGGGTTGCATTATGCAAAGTTAGTTCAACTCTGACTGTGAGCAAGAAGAGTATTTCATTGCCTTGTGACATGTGCTTCTCTTTTGTGTAACAGGG
>NC_048411.1:36656-39491 GCF_013103735.1 Etheostoma cragini | reverse complement strand
GTTAGTTCAACTCTGACTGTGAGCAAGAAGAGTATTTCATTGCCTTGTGACATGTGCTTCTCTTTTGTGTAACAGGGTGATAACTCATTCTTTGTTTTAACCAATGTGGTTGTTACCCCCGGTCAGACTCAGTCACGCTGTCCTGAGGTGAGTCACTGATGCTACCTGATATGATATATATCTATGAATGGAATGAATGGACAAGTCGTAGAGGCTAAGGTCAGGGCCAACTAGGGACTCTGCACATTAGTTAGATTCATTGTTGTTGTTCATCTTACATGAACACTGTTATGAAACAACCTTATCGTGATTGTTTTGTGGTTCTTACCCTATCATTTACTGGCTTGACCTCTGTGAATTGATTCTGAAAGCAGTTACAAACGCGTTGGGAACAAAGTGACACGAAGCATGGTTCAGTTCATAACAGTCTATATTGACGACGTTTCATGGGACTGAGTAGACTGACCCCTGTGTGTAAACCTTTTACATGCACAGCAAAGATATAGACAAAAAGCATAATATGAGCACTTTAAAAAAAGTACTCAAGTAAATGTACTTAGTTACATTCAACCACTACCAATAACTTTTGTAAAAAAGCATTCTGAGATGCCCCATACTAGATTAACAGATTAACACTGGTGATTTCTCCTCCAGCTTCCAAACCCATCAACTGCCTGTGTGGATGATTGTGACTGCATGGAAGGATACACTGATCCACGAGGCAATGGTAGGCTTTCCTCATTGGGTGGCATCAGATTAATATTGATAAAGGATGTCTACATACTGCAAACACCAACTGACTGACCAATTTCCCTCTCAGGTATACAGACAGGGCTGTGTGAGAACTATACCACAACTGCCAAGACCTGTGAAGTGCTCTCATGGTGCCCTCTTGAAATAGACACTAAGCTGCCCAAGTAAGAATATATGCAATGTTATAGTATTTGTAAGTTATTATAGTATAATGTAGGTATTGTTTGAAATGTGGTTTCCCTCAGACATGCACTGCTGGCTTCAGCAGAGAACTTCACTGTGTTGATCAAAAACAGCATAACATACCCAAAGTTCAACGTTCACAGGTCAGAGTTTCTTAATGTCTTATCATATGCAAAGCTGCTGTTTAATTTTGTGCCATCATAGAAAATGTATTTCTTGGCTTATTTCCTCCCACAGAAGAAATATTCTGCCACATATTAACTCCTCCTACCTGAAGAGGTGTGAATTCAACCGTGCAACAGACCCTGACTGTCCCATATTTCGCCTGAAAAGCATTGTCTCAGAGGCTGGAGAGGAATTCCAAGACATGGCTGTAAAGGTATGGCCAGAGATAAACATGACACAAATGTTTAGAAGATGTTCATCTTTGTATAATTTACCTCTCCACACCCCCTCATCTCTTATCTCCCTTACATTTAAGTTGTAACTGGATAAAGCATGATTTTTATAATATGTTTCTAAAGGGTGGTGTCCTCGGTATTATTATTGACTGGAGCTGTGACCTGGACTGGTGGGCAGGGAAATGTTACCCCAAGTACAGCTTCCGCAGGCTGGACAGCAAACATCCGGTCAACAATGTGGCTCCTGGATACAACTTTAGGTGAAACCATTGTTAACAAATGCTAATTAAATAAATGGATTAACTTGGGGATAAAAACATTGAAAAAACAAACAAACAAACACTTTTCTTTAGGTTTGCAAAATACTACAAGACCCAAGATGGAGAAGAAACTAGAACCTTAATCAAAGCATATGGGATCCGGTTTGATGTCATTGTATTTGGAACTGTGAGGCCAGAATAAATCTTTAAGTTGCGCAGACTTCATCAGCTAAATGTGTGTTCTTTTTTCTCTGACAATACCTGGGTTTGTTCTTTTATCTTGCAGGCAGGGAAATTTGGAATTGTACCAACCATAGTGAACTTGGCTGCAGCATTATCTTTCCTAAGTTTGGTGAGTAGACATGCTCAATCCTGCACATAATAAGTGATTAAAAAGAATGCCATTTTCTAGACAAAGCATTGATATTTTCCTACAGGTCCCCGTTGTTACTGACTGGTTTATGCTGTCATGCACGCGTAAAAGAGATCTTTACAAAAAACACAAAGTCACAAATCTGAATGAGGATGGGGAAACTGAATCAGTAAGCCAATCCTTAAGTTTAATATTCTACATTCCTGACTGCTTACAGTAATTAGCATTGAATGAAAAAGATATTTTGTCTGGTCAGTTTAATCAACAGATGATCATTTTTCTTCCATTATTATAAAAACAGGTGTCATTGGGAACGGGCACCAGCTATGGAACCCAGTGACATGGTCTCATCAACATGGGAACATTTTTACATAAAAACATAGATCTTCCACATCATTTGAATTCTTCAATAAAACTGTTGAAATAATGAAAATGAGTGTAGAGTGTTGATTAAATGAACTCACCTTCCAGTCTGAACCCTTTCATAGAAGACTACCCCGCACCTTATGGGGGCAGCATAACTTACAGCATGACAATGATAACAAGGGTTTCCTCAGAGGATGCCGTCTTGCTGAACGTTCCTTTCATTCGGCAGCTCTTCCACTGGGACTGTGGGTTAGCCTGTACCAGGATGGTGCTGAAGTAAGTGCACAGCAAAGCGGCTATCTTTGTGAATTGGTGTGTAAATCATTTTTTTGCATCATGTTTTCTGCAAAGGTCTTCAGATGTACTACAGTAAACCCAGGGAATATGTTAATAGTGGTTCACTAAAGTTAACCCATAGGGATTCACAGGCTAACTGTCTAATTTTGCAGGTACCTCCATCCAGTCAGTGATGAGGAGTTTCAGAGAGCATGCTGGGAGC
>NC_048411.1:35632-36556 GCF_013103735.1 Etheostoma cragini | reverse complement strand
TCACAGGCTAACTGTCTAATTTTGCAGGTACCTCCATCCAGTCAGTGATGAGGAGTTTCAGAGAGCATGCTGGGAGCTTCAGCTGACAGAGAGTGTGTGGACTATTCACCTGGCCTACCTCATGTGCCATCTGGGTATCAAACACTGCTTTTTAACGCAGACCCTGGGTGTTGATAAGGGCTTTAGGAATCAGGTACTTTGCTGAGTGTACACAGTGTGAGACCTTTCTTTCCATGAAAAATTGCAGAGAATTCATTGTTCCATTAACTTTAATGTGACTATTAATGCCAATGTTCTGGGTCTGTTTGAGGTTTCTCCCTAAAAGGAGATTTTCATTGCAACTGGCAAACTAAATGCTTGCTCTTGGGAGAATTAGTGGAATTGTTGGGTCTATGTAAATTATTGAGTGTGGTCCAGACCTACTTTCTGTAAACTGTCCTGAGATAACTCTTGTTATGATTTGATACTATAAATAAAATGGAATTGAATTGAGGGTCTGGCCATTCCACATTGCATTCGGGGATGGGAGAAAAATGTGCTCCTCTTTGTTGGCATTTCTTTAAACCATTCACAATCATGTTAGATGGAGCTATGCACCAGAGAAAAGTTGCGGTGCCGCGTCAAAATAGGCTTGGAAGGAACTTGTGTGGGTGGAACATGAGTTCCTTTTGAAAGTAGTTTTATTTGTCAGAACTACAGAAAATTCTGATTGGACAGTTAAACTAGCTAGCGGTCTGGATTTACCCTTCAGAGACCTGAGGACCAGGTAACCATAGTCCTCAGATTGGACAGATTGTCTAGCTAGCTGTCTGGATTTACCCTGCAGAGACCTGAGGACCAGGTAGGCATAGTCCTCTGATTGGACAGATAGTCTAGCTAGCTGTCTGGATTTACCCTGCAGAGACCTGAGGACCAGGTAACCAT
>NC_048411.1:30773-35564 GCF_013103735.1 Etheostoma cragini | reverse complement strand
GAGGACCAGGTAACCATAGTCCTCAGATTGGACAGATTGTCTAGCTAGCTGTCTGGATTTACCCTGCAGAGACCTGAGCCCTATCCCTAACCCAGCCAGGCAGGTGAAACAGCTAGAGCATCCAGTCACTTTACCAAAAGACACCCCTCTAATATTGTTTATGTCTCCTCTACAACTCAATGGACAACGAGAGATTTATCTTGGAGGTTGAAGAACATGAGACATCAAAAACGATTGTCATCAGGAAAGAGAAGGCATGGAGTTTAATCACAGGAGTGCTTGGAGTGGGAGCTAGATGCTAGCTTAATAAACACATGATTGTTCTGTAAAGTAAAATCTTTGAGTCAGGTAGCAAGACACTCTGCTTCTGAGACGCTCCCGGTGTGGTATGGCAGAAGATGGAACAAAACCGTAACGCAGCAACAACGCAGCAAAGATAGAAAATCGGAGTAACACCCTCTTCAGTAGGAAGGCTTGGTTTTATAAGCTTTTTGATCAGTTAGGGTTTTACAATGCGATTATCTGAAAGTAAAATGTAAATGTGTGGTGAGTTCTTACAAAAAGTTTCATTGTGTTTGCTGCAGTATGTTGTCTCGGTATCTTCACACCAGTGAGTAGATTACTAAAGAGGGCACACAGCAGTGCACCTTTGCATGTTAAACTGACAGCTTCACCCTCACAGATGTGTACATGTAATTAGCTGTTATGGGAGGCTAATCCACTGACATAATTATTTTGTGACACATGCACACATGGTCCAGTGTGTCAACATCTCCTCCTCTGATCAACTGTTGATACAAGTTTGGAGAAAAGAATTGGACCCCTGCCTTATACATGGTGTCTACTGGAGACTTTATTTCATGATACACAGCAGAGGCTCCTGGGACACATGCATTCCTTTGAATGAACAGAGTATCACATAGAGAATTAAAGAGAAGTTATTAATAATAATAGGTGGTTTCAACAATGTGCATTTAGTGCAGTGTGTTTGGCATGTTCACATCCACATATTATCGCTGATGGGCGGAAACATTGTATCTCCATATTTCATAATTAAAATTTTTTCCCCTCTGAATCAATGCTACTAGTCACATTTAACAATCTGTCTATGAGTTTTACAAATACTTAGACAGTGTTGTGGTGAATTTGTCTGACTTTGTCTGAACACAATAGCTCAATAAAATCTTGTGGCTCTCCACTTATACAGTCAGAAAATACAGATAGTGTTTTGTTGCCTATACTGTATGTGGTTAGTTTAAACTCACTGTATGTTCCTACTATGGAAGGAACTACTATGTGTGTACTACATGTAAAACAAACTCAGGACAAAGATGATTTGATTACAATAATTTGAATAAGGGATGCTATGTTCACTTATCATCACTGCATAGTCCGTCACTGGTGTGTGCGGTGCAGAGATGAGCAAGCGTGCAGGTTTCTTCCAGAGCTGTCTGGATTGCGTGAGTCACTATGAAACACCTAAAACACTGGTTATTCCAAACATTGGGGTAGGATTTGTCTTCCGGTTTGGCCAGCTTCTGGTGGTGCTGTATGTGGTGGGGTAAGTAACTAATGATGGGGGGTGTGTGTGTGTATATATATATATATATATATATATATATATATATATATATATATATATACTGTACATATGGTGGTCTTGGTTGAGATTTGATCAAATGTGGCAGTGGTGAAAGAAGTATTACTAGTAAATATGTACTAATACCACACTGTAAAAAATACTCTGTTACAAATAAAAGTCCCGCATCGAAAATGTCAGTAACTTTCATCAGGAAAATATGCTACTTTCGAAAAATATCAAAAGTAAAAGTATTGAATCAAGAAACATCCTCACATTTTAGAAATTGAAAACAATCAATCAGTTCTTTCAATCAACTCAATTTTTAATTGGCTAATCATTTTAACTTGTAGGCCGTTATAATGTTGGTAAGTATAATTTATAATAAAACAGTGTATTTTATAAACTACTGTAAACAACTTTGTTTTGTGTGCAAAAATCTTAAATCTTGGTAAAATCACCAGTGTCTAAAGCTGACAGATGAATGTAGTGTACAGTATATCCCTCTGAAATGTTATGGAGTAGAAGTAGAAAGTGGCATAAAAAGAAAAGGCTCAAGTGAAGTGCAAGTAACTCAAATTTGTATTTAAGGACAGTACTTGAATATACTTAGTTACAACTTGGAAAACTGTTGTAATGAGCTACCTGGTGATTTGTCATGATCAGATTGCATTGATAAAACTTCCCTACTGCTGTAAACCTGCAGGTATGTGTGTGTGGTGCAGAAGGCCTACCAGGAGAAAGACTCTGTCATCAGTAGTGTCACCACCAAAGTCAAAGGTTTTGCATTCACCAACACATCTGACATGGACCCCCGGTTTTGGGATGTGGCGGATTATGTTATCCCATCCCAGGTATCCAACCATACATTTGGTCTTTTTTACAGATATACTTACGCACAAATTTAACAACCACTCTCCATTTTAACTCCTAATCTGAACAGAAAAGGCTTTCTGATCTGAAACAGCTGTTAAAGAAAGCAGAATCCATTCTGTCTGACAACACCCACCTCCTGCACCTAGGGTTTCAGACCCTGCCTTTTGGTTCGAGCTTCACATACACACTAGTCAAAACAGTAGATACAATGACTCATTCATATTCAGCAACCTTCACTGCTAAACTTAAAGCGTACCTCTCGCCAAAATGCAACCAAAAGTCTTTTTGTAAATGTAGCCGAGTCAAACTTTTAGTTAAAAACATATTTAGGGTTGAGGCGCCATTTTTCACGAGCCATCTTGCCAGTCAAAAAGTGTTGATCTCCGAATGTGAATGAACAGACTCCATAGGAGGAAATGTATTCTTATATGAGGTTCCTTTTTTAACTACAAGTTCAATGTTGTTTTTCAATAACGACAAAACAACGCATTTCCCATGTATTTATATGGAGCGAAGATTTAGGAGCTTTCCATCTTTACTTTCCACCCTGTTATTTTACATTAGGAGATTTTTACTGGCTAGATGGACGGTGACCAGAAAAACCAACTGCTAAACAGTACGAGTTAATGTATAGAGCAGCTGGTGATACTTTAAGCAAAGTTTCATGTTCTGTTGAGCCTTCTCAGTGTTTTAAAGGTCTCATGGCTTGAAAATGTCACTTTCTGAGGTTTTTTTAGCATTAGTGTGACTTCCACCAGTGTGACTATGGCCCCCCAGTGGCTCAAAATGGTGATAGTTGTAAACGGAGCCCTGGGTATCCTGCTCTGCCTTTGAGAAAATGAAAGCTCAGATGGACCGATCTGGGATCATGTCCCTAATGAGGTCATAAGGGGCAAGATTACCTCCCCTTTCTCAGCTTTACCCGCCCAGAGAATTTGGCCCCCCCATGAGAAAGACACATCATGGCTTTCAAACAAGCAAAGTGGCAGTTGGTCAAGGTCACCACCCCAGCCTCCACCTTGCCCCCCTCCCCTCCCAAAAGCTAGAGACTCAGAGATGGCACATACTAAGAAAAGCTCATTGTGGGACTGTCTCTAGTGGCTGGAATTCTGGACCAAGGCTGAATTTTGGGAAAGAGACTTCAGATACAGTATTAGCGACCACTAAGGTCTATATAAAAGAGACTTCAGATACAGTATTAGGGGACTACTAAGGTCTATATAACAGAGACTTCAGATACAGTATTAGGTGACCACTAAGGTCTATATAAAAGAGACTTCAGATACAGTTTTAGGGGACAACTAAGGTCTATATAAAATAGACTTCAGATACAGTATTAGGGGACCACTAAGGTCTATATAAAAGAGACTTCAGATACGGTATTAGGGGACGACTAAGGTCTATATAAAAGAGACTTCAGATACATTATTAGGGACCACTAAGGTCTATATAAAAGAAACTTCAGATACATTATTAGGGACCACTAAGGTCTATATAAAAGAGACTTCCGATACAGTATTAGGGTAAATGGTAAATGACATGTCAATTGTGTTGACCTAGTCTCGCTTTGCCAGACCTTCCTCCACAGCACTGCTGAGGTGGGCCTGGTGAGTCAACACAGCATTCTGGGATGGGAGAACAACGTGCTCTGGTTTATTGACATTTCTTTAAACCAATCACAATTGTCTTGGGAGGTGCTTAGTGCCGCACAGAGCCCCAGTGCCTCTACTAAATAGTCTCATGAAGGAATTTGTTTTGGGGGAACATGTGAACGTTCAGAAGTAGTTTTAGTCGTCAACAGAAAACTCAGATTGGACAGCTGGTCTAGCTAGCTGTCTGGATTTACCCTGCAGAGATCCGAAGACCAGGTAACCATAGTCCTCAGAAATCCACCAGAGGTTAGAACGCCAACACAGAGACAGAGGACGGGGACGGACATCCAGCCTTCATGAGGGACATCTGGCGTAATTTCTTGCAGCATCGTGGAAGTAAAACATGGTGTACATAAACTAGTCTTGAACTGTTTTAATTACGTTTATTAAAGAAGAAGGGAACAGTGGGAATGATAATATTACTACATTATTATATTATATTAAAAATAATAATAAAACAGTTTTTGTTATACATTGGTCAAAAGTGCCAGAATTAGCCAGAAGGCAATTTTTCATCTGTAGTCCTCTGACCTTGATGTTAAGAAGGCTTTTGAACACAGAACAGAAACAAAAAATGCCCATGGCCAAACAGGTTGCATTATGCAGAGTTAGTTCAACTCTGACTGTGAGCAAGAAGAGTATTTCATTGCCTTGTGACATGTGCTTCTCTTTTGTGTAACAGGG
>NC_048411.1:8090-30673 GCF_013103735.1 Etheostoma cragini | reverse complement strand
TCACAGGCTAACTGTCTAATTTTGCAGGTACCTCCATCCAGTCAGTGATGAGGAGTTTCAGAGAGCATGCTGGGAGCTCCAGCTGACAGAGAGTGTGTGGACTATTGACCTGGCCTACCTCATGTGCCATCTGGGTATCAAACACTGCTTTTTAACGCAGACCCTGGGTGTTGATAAGGGCTTCAGGAATCAGGTACTTTGCTGAGTGTACACCATTTCTACTGTCCTACTAAGATTGTGTTGTTCTGTGTATATGATTGTGGCTTTGTCTTTTGGTATGGTTTGCAGTCCTTCTATAAGAAACACTTTGATACAGAAGAAGACAGAGTGAATGAGCTCTTCCTAAAAGCAGAGAGTAAAGGTGTGGTGGTAAAGAAATGGTGAGTTTGGCTGTTAATACTTACTCACTTTGACAAGCGACCAGCTTTTGCCTTAGATAAAGTAGATCTAACACATGACCTGTCTTTGTGGATGTCTTCTCACATAGCTCTGTGACAGTTCAGGAAATCCAGGCTCATCTGGAGCATGGCCACGTTGCCATAGTGCTGGTCAACGCTGTTGTCTTGACATGTGAACTGTGCTCCTCGCCTGTCAAATACTGCTGCTTCCTGCCTGTGGGCCAGAAGTGTTTCTGCAGGAAGCCAGAGTACCAGGGCCACTTTGTGGTATTGTGTGGCTTCAACAGGACCACTGGCTGTGTTTTCTACAACAACCCTGCATATTCAGACCGTGAGTAATCTCATATGTCCAAAGCACAGGCAGAATGTTGCAAAACTGGAATTCACTAAGTGAAATGTTAAAAAAGTTTTTCTGAAAAAAATGCGTGAAGTTTTTTTTAAAATATAGATTTAATATCAGAGGTTTTAAAAATATAATGCCAAGTAATGTTGTCATTTGTTACATCAGGACTTGGATGCCCTGACACCTGTTGCCCCTTTTTGCCACATAAGGGGATATTAGTTGTCTTTTAAGATTAAAGTAGTGCTGAAAACTTATGTGGATTAACAGACAAGTTGATCAAAAGAAAAATAATTATCAACCCTTTTAATACTCGTTTAATTGTCTAGGTCATTTATGTAGCAAACACTGCCGTTTCAATTTAGGACTTTTGGCTTTTCATAATTAATAATTACAGACATTATTGACAAAACTTAAAATATAAAGTCTTCACTAGGCCTGCACAATAAATCATGAAAAAAATCGCAATCTTGAGTCACAATTTAATTTTAAATACCTTCAAACTGTTTTTTGTTCTTTTTAAAAAAAAGATTTTTCAAAGACTTTTATTCTCAATTGATTTTACAAGCCGACTGCATCATAAACTCAACAACAAAAATATTTTGTTGTTGTAATGGTTCAATTGTGCAATAAACATTACAGTTACGGAGAAAGACATTGTGGCAGAGAATCGTGACATCAATTCTAAGCTAAAAAATTATTAATTTATTCGGGATTCATATTATTCCCTGAAAAATGCAGGCCTAGTCTTCACCCCTGGGCTCTGACAGTTTGACTTAACAATTAATCGATAAATATAAAACTAAAATTAATGACAATTTTTAGTTGCAGCCTTAGATCAAAGCTTATTTTAGTATGATTTCTTTTGGTTGTTAACTCTAAGATAATTTAACTCTGCATTAAAAACAATCAACAACAGTTTTTGGAATAGCCAACCTTTTGAGATCATTGACATTTTGAACAAATGAGGGTGCATTGTGAAAAGCAGCCTCGCGTTGCCAGACCTTACTTCACAGTGCTGTGGAGCAGGGACTGGTGAGTCCAAACAGCATTCAGGGATGGGAGAAAAATGTGCTCTCCTTAATTAGCATTTCGTTAAGCCAATCACAATCATCTTGGACGGTCCTAAGCGACGGACGGAGCCACTGTGCTGCTGCAATATAGCCTTGGGAAAGAACTTGTTTTGGTGGATCAGTGTAAGTTCAGAAGTTATTTTAGTCATCAAAAGAAAACTCAGATTGGACAGATAGTCTAGCTACCTGTCTGGATTTACCCAGCAGAGATCTGAGGACCAGGTAACCAGAGTCCTCAGATTGGACAGATAGTCTAGTATCAAATTTCAGGGCAATCCATCCAATAGATGTTGAGACAGTTCACTCATGTGAGCCTCATTGTGACACTAGAGGAAACAAAAACAGACACACTGCTAGTGGCAAAAAAAAAAAGACAATTAGCTGATTCTTGAACTACTATAACCCTTTGACTGCTATTGTAGTAATGAGTTGTGTGTGTGTGTTATATTTAGGGGTGTGCTGCACCAGCGTCAGTAACTTTGAGGAGGCTCGGCGGAGCTATGGGACGGATGAGGATATCCTGTTGGTCTTTAAGGAGAGTTGACGGAAAGTAAGGATGGGTTTGGAGTTCACTCTTCCTCAGCTCATCATTGTAGTGGTCTTCTGATGCTGCAGGTTAGACAGTCTCGGACTTGTGGCTCACCCTGGTGTCAGTTGTCGCAGATTCCCTGGGCCCTCCTCTCCGGTGCTAATAAGCCCAACTGACGACATGACTGCTGCAGATTCACCGCTCGTATTCCCTCCTACACAGTCAGTACCATTCAACCTGTAAAATATCAGCAACTGGGAGTTTGAATAATCTAAGTTGAATTTATTTTTTTAATCCACTTTTTTGAGATAAGCAGATAGTTCAAATGTATTTTATTGCATCTTTGAATCGTTGCATCGTTGAATTTTAATGACCCATATTGGAGCTGTTGAAATCTCAAAGTGTGAGTATTTGAAATTTTTGAAACTGCAGGGGATAAAATGTGGGATTTATGACTAATAGAATAGGAATTACCAAGAAATAGTGTGCGCATATTTCAGGGCTGATGATGACAACCTTTTAGTGTATCTAATTTATTTGTCCTGTTAAGTGTTGAAGTCCTTAAGAGGTTCATCAACCACCACCAGCCTCACCTCCACTTGCCTTTTTTAAAAGAAATACTTGCAACTCACCTCCCCGTCATCTTTTATTCTCATGATTCTATTGACAGGGAATACAGGAAGTAGTTTTGTGAGTCTCAGGTAATTTTTGCTCTAAAGTGTGACGTGTGTCTAATGACAACTAGTTCAATGCAAAAGCCCAAAGTTGGTCTGTGGAACTCAATCTGCCTGTAGAAGAACATGGACAACGGATTGACTGAAACATGAACTCATCAGTTTCATTCAGTAAACTGGAGAGAAAAGAAACAGCTTGGCGTTTTGGTGTCACGGCAACATGCTGGACAAAGAGTAGTGGCAGTACAAAGGAGTAATTCTGACTCATGTCTTTGTTGTCAAGACTAGGTCGTTTCTTCATTGTCACTTTTTTTGGTATTGTGTATATGTTTTTGCACTACACTTTAAACAAGACATAATTATGTGCTATTTAAATAAATAAATAAATGAACCATGTAATTGCTTTTCTGAATAAATAAAAAAATATGTATTCCGGGTTGTTGTTTTTTTGAGGAAGAACAAACAACACATTTTAAGCCACAAAGTGCACAAACCTAATTTTTTTTAATTAAACATAGAGGTGCATTTATTATATGTTGTGATAAAAGGATTTGAACATATGCTTCACCCTTGTCATTTATTTAATTGAAACATTTCCCTAATTTTATACTTACATTTTGCCAAAGATTGGCACAATCTGATATGGGCTCTTTTATCATACATGTTATTAATATAGGCCATTCCAATATTAGCCAGCTGTTATGAGCCTCCTATAACTAATGTGATTCTTGGGAGGATGGATTTAATAATCACAAACACAGTTATCTTAAATGTCAGTAGTCCAACCAACCTTTTTTTCCCTAAAGCATATTAACATAAAATTGTATCGAGTAGATTATCAGCACTCTATGATCTATGAATTGAATAATTAATAATTGTCTTAATAAAATGTTTGTACATTTTGATGTGAGGTCACCAAACTCTTTGTGCTAAGAAAAATGAAGATGTAAGGTTTTCCCGCTGTAGCTGCGACAAAGTGGAGTAGAGAGTGACGGAGCTGTCAGTCAACCACATTCTTCAAACCCCATGATGCCCACACAATCCTGAGAGGGCATCTATCTAATTAGACAGAATAATCTACATGTTTTCATTGGATCATTTCATGATTATAACAATTTCCATTGGTGCCTCTAATGACAATAATGCAGATGACTTTTTGACCTTAAAGCGTGGTTAGGGCTGGACGATGTGTATCGGACAACATTTACAACATTTGGACATGTTATGTCCTGATCCTTGAGCGTTATATTCAAATTGCCGTAAAGTTCTCAATGGCATGACAAAATTCTTAGTACTTTGCATTCATAGTATTAAGAATTTAATTTATACAGGACTGAACAAAAATAGGCTTTACCTTGTGCTATTTTCATATAGATTTTTGATTTGAATGAATTACCAGAAAACATCCTATACCGTGATGTATACTGTTATGAAGGTATGAAACTAGTTATATCAGGATACAAAATTTGGGGCATTTTGTCTATTATTAAGCAAGACCAAGTTCATTTTTTTAAGACAAGTAATTTTTTAAAAGTTCAATTCATATGCAATAAAACAAGCCCTTGTTCAATTCATTGCACTCAGCTGCTACAACCTTACTTGGATCAACAATGAAATTCAAAAAAGTAAGTTATACACTTATAAAGAACAGTGGTTTTACTTTGAATTTAGTGTTCTGCCATAAATTGATGGAACCAAGAAAAGGTCAACAATCTGATTTACAAACAAATTATGCATAGACAAACTATGCAGAAGAAAAAGGACCCCTCAAAAAAGAGACTTTACATTGCAAAGGGTTATTTCTAATAAAACAATCCCCAACTTTAGGGAGAAAGAAAAGAACTGAACTTGGTTTGTTTCATACTTAAATCTACTATAGAATGTTATCTACTCCTTAACTATGTTGGGTTTGAAGTCATGTCTGACAGCCTTGGTGAGTTCCTCTGCATACTCAGAATATCGCCCTGTCATCTGCAAAGAAAGGTACATACATAGATTAACAGTAGTTCAGGAGAATAAATTGGTTTTTTGACACAATGTTGTTGATATATTACAAAGTTTCTTTAAACCTTTGTCTCTTTAGCAAGTAGGTCTAATATACAACCAACCAATCACTGCAGGAACACATAGACCTTTATGGGACAGCTACACTTTTTGGGACAGCTACAGTTTTTTGTTTAAAGCTTTAGTGCCTCACTTTTGTACATTAATGAACACCGGTTACATTCAAGGCCATGGCCAAATGAGCTGCTACAAAGCAAACTAAGACTACCAGCTCCACACAGCGCTCTCTGGATTTCTCAGTATGTCTATGGTCAGAAGACTGTGTCATCCGGCAAATTTTGCGCTCAGAAAATAAAGTGAAGCTATTTACTGGTATAATTACCAGGTAACCATAGTCCTCAGATTGGACAGATAGTCTAGCTAGCTGTCTTGATTTACCCCATAAATCCATCGGGGTTTAAAATTCCAACGCAAAATGGTGGAAGAGTAAAATTCGGCGGATATATGGCTTGAGATTAGTTCTGCTACTGGAGCTAAAACTCTTGCAGTGTAGATGTAGCATTAAATTATGTCAAAACGTGACCTACGGGAAGGCAACATATGTAGTTCCCAGTTAGTTTTTACCTTAAAACTCCATTTGTCGCTGATCTGTCTGTTCAGGTTGAGATCCATTTCTACCACCAGGAGTCCGTCACGGGTCCTGGAGAGCCCTGGGGTGCGGCTGCCGTCAGGAGCAGCCACATAACTGGATCCATAGAAGTGACCAAAGTCATGGTGAGCTGCAAAAGTCAAGAGAGCTCTAAGGTGTACTGAAATACTGTATGTAGGACCACACATGACAGACTCGGAAAACACAAATACATTTATAGATAAAATAAATACTGCAACATCACAAAACATTCAGGTTATCCGTAAGAATAAACATACTAATGCATATTTACAAGTTAAAGAAACTAATTGAAAATGAAGCAAATTTTTCAGTTCTAGGAAACAAGTGTCTTACCTTTTTTTCCATCACCAGATGTGAATTCACTTTTGAAATGTTCCTGTGTGAAATACACGGATAAACATGAAGTCTCATGGCTCCCAACAATGACTGAGCTGAGTGAAGACCCCTGAAGAGGGCCCTAGCTACCACAGTCTATTGCTATGAAGCTTCCAATTTTGGAAAGAATTGGGAGTGTACATAGTCTTTAGGATAATATCAGTGTTGTATACTTTCTTGAGAACTTGGGGAAACATGTCCCATTAGAAAAGTGCTAATTTTGTTGATGAATATAAATAATCAGGGTAAATCATTTGAGGGTCTTTTGCACGAATGCAAACTTTTTTCATAAGTTAGTTTTTTTAATGTAATGAGTTATAGTTTTTATACCTGAGCTCATTAACCACAAAATCACTTCAAACCTTAAACAAGGTATTATCAATTCAGTTTGATAAAAAAAAAGTTTTTAAAATGAATAAAATAATCACCAGATGAAAACATTCATCAACCTGTACTCTTTTGTGGTTGATCAAAATGTGTACCACGTTTTTGTCAACACAGTCAGATATATATAAAAAAACAATAAAATCAGGCAACCCCAAGGTCAACTATATTCCTAAGGACCCCCTCGTCCACCCTCCAGATATACTACATGCTGCAAGGTCAGTCAAGCTACTGTTCTAAAAATGTTCTTACATTCGTGGGATTGATATTGTTACTGTCAAAACAATATGTCAACACTGTCACTGTAAAAAAGATAATATTAAATTAGGACATACATTTATCCATTTTAAGTAGAGGCCAGAAGTAGTTAGCAACAGAGGAAAATCCAGATGTACGTATATCAAGTAGACGTCACCACCGTCAGGCTTTCTTTCTGAAGGTGGTACCGTGTAGTTTGACTAATCGTATCCTACAGACTACAGAACAAATCTTTGTTGGGTACAGATCCTCACATAAATCACACTATAATTATTTGAATTTCTTTCAATGTCAATACATTTCAATGAAAATAAGAACGATTATATAAATGATCATTCCCTCCAATATTGTGAATCATATCACAATCGCAATATCAGGGAAAATAATCACAGATAGATATTTTCCTCATATTGTGCAGTCCTACTAAATAGAGAAGACTTTGCACACCAATCACAGGGACTGTTGCACAGTCTATATGCAAATAGATAGCATTTTAATACATTGACTCCTTCAGGAAGTTCTGAATGTTCAGGGGTTGCAGCTGACAGTACCCTAACTGTGTGTGTGTGGTGCAATGGCTGTTTATTGTAACTCAAGGACTTCTAGTCATTGGGTATGAACATGCTTGGAATATTGTGCGTACAATATTACTTACTATATGTATCCCCAGTAACTAAAGCCAAATAAAAAGGCTGTTATTTATCAGACCTCTGCGAATGATTGCAGTTCTAGAGACTGACTTACCGTCCCAACACGGTTGATTGCACAAGTGAAGCAGTGGTTAGCTATTGCTGCATTCCTCGCCTCAATGGACCACATGGGCTCACTGTAGACAAGAAAA
This sequence comes from Etheostoma cragini, assembly GCF_013103735.1. NCBI lineage: Eukaryota > Metazoa > Chordata > Actinopteri > Perciformes > Percidae > Etheostoma > Etheostoma cragini. The sequence continues at coordinate 23,127 of NC_048411.1, read as the reverse complement.
AAAACAGTAGTGTTGATGTACAAAAAACAATTACTTACAATAAATTCTGTGCGGTACAATATATAGCAACAGCATTCGGTCCATATATCTATATATTTTGACTGGCGGGACTCCCGGTCAACGCCTTGTTGTGCCTTTGGAATCTGAGGTTGTTTGGAGCAATAACTCCACCTCCTCGTCTGTCCAGACAAAATTAACAGCTTTTAGTTGTTCGCTTTGCTGTGTTTTGGTTTCGAGCTACTAGGGAGAGAAGAAGAAGGAAGGGTCTACACAGGCGCGCGGACTTGGTGCTGTTGTGTGTCAGTCCTTCACACTACCACCTAGCCGCCTGGTATACATACTACATCGAATTTCACACACTTTTGTGACACCGAATGCACACAGATTTCCCCCCCCAAAAATTCTTGTATTAGCACAAAATAAAAAAAGAGACGCACCGCCACTTTTGCGTTTTCTCCGGACCAAAGCACGGCGTGTGGGCTGGTAGCTGGAGAGATGCCAGTTCACCTACTGGGCACGGCCAGGAGGAAGGCAACGTACCCCCCCGCACCCCCTAACTGCTCAAGGCACTGGTCCAGCACTGGCAGCCCATTCACCCTAACATCTCTACATTATTGCATGAATAGGTCCTAAGCATGTGTGTGTATGTGTGTGTGTGTGTGTGTGTGTGTGTGTGTGTGTGTATTTTAGGACTGTGTGTAGTGATTACTAACAAAACAGAGTGTGAGTTATAATTTCCACACTGGGGATCTATATATTATTGTTATTAAATTATTACTTACTCCAATGAGTATATTACCTGAGAGCTCCAACAGTAGCTGAGGGGTTGAAGATGATCTCCGCTCCATTCATACTGTACATGAACCAGTTGAGAGGGTGATGGCGCCCATAGCAGATATTAACAGCAATGTTACCAAACTGTGTCTGGAACACTGTGTGGCCAGTGTCGCCCTCCGTATAATACGTAGACTGAATGTAAAAGAAACACAGTGAACAAAGCACTTCGTATAATTGCATACAGGTGCATGTATGGAAATCACACACTAACCTCATTAAAGTCTCCAATCCTGGGAATATGGTTCTTCCTGCTCTTTCCCAGCACATTTCCAGAGTTTGAGATCACCACTGCTGTGTTCCACAGAGTGCTGTGCAGCCCCTCTCGCTCCAGAATTGGAGAAACAACTACCATGTTGTATTTTTTAGCCAGCTAATGATAGAATCACATTGTTATTATTGGGATCTGTAGTAAAACATATTGCACTGTGGCAGACCTCTGTAATCTAACCTCTTGGCAGAAGCGTGTGGTGGTTCCTACTTCAGCAGACTCAGCAAACTCCGTCCATGGTTCTTTTTCACGGGTGCAGAAAGCAAAGGGCATGGCTGGGGACAGCAAATGAAAGGTTAGTTTTGTTAATTGGCCAATATGTGATGTGCAGTTCTTACTAGGGCTGGGTATCATTCAAGACTTGAAGATGATCTCTTCAATTTTTTTTGTAAATCCTTTTTAACAAAAAGACATTACAACACAACATGTGTGAGCCACGCTTCTGTGCGTAGCGTGGAGTTTTCCTTGTATTCCTCTATGCCGTGTATTATTAGACAGCCAATCACAAGCATGGTACAAGCATGCTGTATGCTTATTGGCCTACTGACATTGATGAGATCTTCTCCTTAGGTAATCATATTTGGTAGGGATGAGCGAGTACAGCATTATCTGTATCTGTATCTGTATCTGTATACCACATGAATTATCTGTATCCGGATCCGTACTCGGACTGGGCGGGGCCTAAACCGAAAGCTGTCAAATTTACACTGGAAGTGGGTCGGGCTCTCTCTCGAAATGTGCGGGGCTTTAACCGGTATGTTATTTAAGCATGCAATTGATATGAGTTGATCAAAAATTGTTATATTTATTGCTGATTTGAAAACTATTTACATGACAGCATCAAGCTTCAGATGAATGGTGTTATCATGGTAACAAACAAACAATATACAGGTGTTGCAACAATGAATACAACACATGCTGTTGCAATTATGAAGTAAAATTTAATGACCAAGAGTTTTCATACTCAATATAACTGTCTTTTTTTAACTTTTTATTTTTTATTATCAGTGTGATTGTTTTTGTTTTTTTGTTCTTGTTCTTTTTTTTATTTTTATTTTTTCACACCAGGTAAATGAGTGTGTGTGTGTGTATGTGTGTGTGTGTGTGTGTGTGTGTGTGTGTGTGAGTAAGAGAGAGACACAGAGAGAGAGCGGGCGGGGGGCGGCTGACAGTACAAAAAAAAAATCTCCGATGGCAGAGACGCAACGGGAGTTGCATTTAAACCGAGCAGCTTGTCTTAAACCCAAGTTCACTGTTCTGTTCTGTGATTATCACAGAACGCTGCGCGGCCAGTTGAGGGGTTGTATTCAATCCGAGCACAGATATTGACTCATATTACTCGTAAAATACTTGCACTCGGCAACTCGGTACCGGATACTCGTTTCAGCCGGATACTCGGATCACCCCTAATATTTGGCAATGACGGACAAGACAGTTTTCAATACGCAATACTAAGGAAGCAATTCAGTCGATGCATAAAAATATCGAAGCCCTAGTTCTGACACATTAAAACACTCACTCCAGGTCTCCTGAAAGCAGACAATGTTTACACCGCACATGGCTGCCACTTCAACCATTTCACCAATCCTGCTGTGCATGGCATTGACCTGTGGTGGAGACAAGCAGAGGGTTTACACGAGTGACTGTTAAGGCTGTGACACACTGACCCAATGCCCGACCTACGACAAAAAAAGGCAGTTGGTCAAAAAAGTGCCAGATTTAAAAGCCAGACCATCATGGCGGCTTGTTCGGAATACGATCTGATATTTTACGAAAATAGTTCACTGAACAGTGGTTCTGAAGACATTTTAAGCGAAAAATATGCCACACGGTTGCTGAATATGTTTTCATTTCAGATGGACAATTTCAGTTTAAAAGATTTTTGTCAGACTTTAAGAGGCGATCCTCATTTCCGGGTTAGCACCCCACCAATCAGATTGGTCATTGCATAGCACCTTGTCCATCTCCATCCCACTGAAACCAAGACAGGCCTGTTTTATCTCGTGTCTGAGTCCTGACCTGGTCCAGGATGGGAGCATCAGTGGGCAGAACTATGTGGTTTTGAATGAGTCCCACACGAATCCTTCTTGGCGCCCTCAGTTGTTCCTGTGCAGCTTCAAACCTGTAACCTTTCAGCTCAAAGTCACGCTCAGCAGCAGCACTCCCAGCAAATGCAGGCAGGTCCAACTTCCTGTGACGGAAACAAAACAAATTATCAATGAAATAATATGCAGATTAATAATTTATTTGCAGCCCTACTTCTTTAGTGCATTATTTTTCCTTGAGTATAATTGGAGATGTGACTCATAAAGAAACAGAGCTCTAGATTATTGCCTCTCCCCAATTTTTGCCTGTGTGCTTTTACCCAATAAGGGTTATTGTAAGTGTAAGTGTAGCAAGAGGCCTACTTGGACATAGAAACTAGAAAGTTTTAAACCTTTTAATGAGTAATCCTTTCTTTCTACAGGTTAAAAGGTTGTGTGTTGAACACTGCAGATCTTACACAGCTGAACAAAGTCCACACAACAGAGTAATAATTTACCAGGAACAAATTGAATAGAAAATGTGCTCGTTTTAGATGAGCCAGGTCTGCTCAGAATCGATCAGCGGCAATCACCGCCCAATGCATGCTGGCAAGATTTGTGTCCGACTTGATTTCGACTTGCTCTGAGGTCATGCAAACGTAGACAACGATAAGCTCATGAGATCAAGGCGCCCGTAGTTCTGAGATGCAGATTCTCTTAGTAGGCTCCTTCGAGAAGAACCAGGTCTGTGCAGAATGGATCATCTGCAACAGCCGCCGTTGCATGCCGGTTAGATTTGTGTCCGATTTGATCACAACTTGATCGCAACTTGCTCTGCTTTTCACCGACTGCAAGACCCATGCGGACCCAGAGCATGCTGGAAAACGCTGACCTCTCAGCTGATTTAAAAGCCGATTGGTTCATAATTTACCCAAATTTAATTTAATAATTTAATTTTTTTTAAATAAGTTTTATATAAACTTTTTATTGTTTTGGAATCGGAGTGATTTCAAAGTGGCCATGTTCTGTTCATTTTCAGGTTCATAATTGTATTTTGAGGTTGTACCAGAATAGGTTTCCATGCTGCAGATCCTGTTTCCACCCTGTGTGTTTGGGTTTCTGTTTTAACTACAGAGTAAGACATCTCCTTAGTTTTAGCTATAGAATGAGACATCTTACTAGTTTTAGATAGATAGATAGATATTTATTATTCACAAAAAAATGGGTAATTATGCTGTTACAGCAGCAAACATACATCAGTCATAAAGCACATAATATAAACATAAATAGCTACAGAGTGAGACATCTCACTAGTTTTAGCTGCGGAGCGAGACATCTCACTTGTTTTAGCTCCAGAGTGAGACATCTCACTTGTTTTAGCTCCAGAGTGAGACATCTCACTTGTTTTAGCTACAGAGTGAGACATCCCACTTGTTTTAGCTACAGAGTGAGACATCTCAGTTGTTTTAGCTACAGAGTGAGACATCTCAGTTGTTTTAGCTACAGAGTGAGACATCCCACTTGTTTTAGCTGCAGAGTGAGACATATCACTTGTTTTAGCTACAGAGTGAGACATCTCACTTCTGTACTATCTTTGTTTGGAGTCACACATGGACAGTAGATAGGTAAGTTTACATACCCATGCTAAAGTTGAATAAAAAGAGGAAGAAATAAAACATATTTTGGAAATTGATCTTAATGCCTTAATTCCCAAATATTTAGAAAATCCAACCTTTGAAGACACCAATTGTCTTGTCTAGCATGCTATGGTTATCCACCTCATTTCTAGTTACGTAGAAAGCCGTGCAGATGTTGAACAGCTCACCCGGAGAATGAAGACAGAGGACATTCAGAAACCAGATCTCACAAAGAACACCATGGATAGTTTTTTTGATGTAAAATTAACCCCCCAAATCCCAGAAAAAGGGATTTCTTTTTCATAATCTTGACACTTTAATTGAGGTGGTTGTGGCTCAGTGGTAGAGCGGTTGCCTGCCAATCGTAAGACTGGTGGTTCGATCCCTGGCCTTGCAGTCCCATGTCAAAATGTCCTTGGGCAAGCCACTGAACCCTGAGTTTACCCCGATGCTACCTCATCAGAGTGTGAGTGTGTAACTGATGAGCAGGTGGCACCTTGTATAGCAGCCTTGGCCACAGTGTATGAATGGTTCCTGTACTATGTAAAAAAAATTTGAGGAGTTATTGGGACTATAAAAGCGCTATAAAAGAACAGTCCATTTAAATTTAATTGCCGTTGGTCTGACTTAAAGACTAATTCTGTGTAAACCACATGTGTGGCTGAGAGTTAGGTTTAGAAGTCAGCGAGACTAAATCAAAGTCTGCTTTATTGTCAATTTCTTCACATGTCAAAACATACAAAGAGATTGAAATTACGTTTCCCTAAAAGTAAAAATAAAAAGACATACAATGAGGAAAATAAAAATGTGCAATTATGCATTCAATAGACAGTAAATATAACATAATAGTGCAACAAGTCAGGCGGTAGCATAGTGGTGCCAGTTATGTAAGAGCAGCAGAAATGTGTTCCGAAGTGTTTTTAGGACAACAGGTCCTAAACAACATGTTGCAAAGTGTGCAAGTGTACAAGTGGAGTAGTGCAAATGGAGTAGTGCAAATCTATTCAGTGTTGTTTATTAACAGATCACACGCAGAGAATTTTGACATTACTCTGTCATGATAAAAAACAACTGGAAACTCTGTACCAGCTGATATTTGGGTCTGATAACATTTTATTAAATCCAAATCGGACCACAATGTTTCTTGGAGTTCCTGTTCAGCCTAAAGGCTGCTGGAATTGGCTGGTCTTTCGGTTTAACTGTTTTTTGAGTTAACTGGTGATATGTTTTGAAGGCGGGGCTGCACCACTGCATTTAACAATTCCGATCCATTCGCCTCTTTTTCCCATTCATGTGTTGGGGTCTTATGAAACATTACGGTAGGAACGGGTTGCTGGGACACTAGTTCTGGGCCCGATCAGACATATATGAACAAATGAGCCGTTTTCCTTACGAAAATATCAGTCGTTGTCTGGCGAGTGTAACGTTGCGTCTCTACCACGCTCTCTGTACTGCAAACCACGGACACAGATTATATAGATTATTTAGTGACATCCACGCTTAAATTAGTTGTAAAACTGTGCCCAACCGATTATAAATAACAAAAAAGCTAAAAACAAAGACACGAGCACAAGCCTGATATTTCACCTTTCCACACCTGCACTAGCTAGCCTAATATCCAAATGGCTCTACATTGGGAGTTTGACAGTTGTGACTCGTGTCCAAGTGTGATGATGAGTAGTAATGTGTAGTTTGGATTACCATAACAATGATGCAACAATGATGCAGAATTAAATAGAAAACACAATCAACGTGATCGAAGGGACACAAGTTAATCTGGCATGAGTCGTCTATCTCCGCAAACATTACATGTGCGAACACCTCAAAAAGTATGTTTCACTTATCTCCGTATCAAAGCATCTCAAATCAACTTGAAGTCAGATTAATAATGGAATGATAGGCTACAAATATAACTGTGATAACGAAAAAACGTTTGGAAAACACTGCGTTTGTAGTAGCCAGTTGTGAGCAGGCATCGACACAGCCACCCATGTTGTCAGTCTTCGTTCTAGCATGGCAAGTTAATTCAAATCTGTTTATACTTCAAAACAGCCTGTAAATTAAACATAAACTATATGAGGTGTTACACTCAGCTGAACACAGCTTGGAGACAGCTTCTGCTGTGGCAAAATGTCATCTCCTCAGATTAATTTGAGAGGCTATACATCTATAGGCAATTCAAATAGAAATGTATTATATTTCTGTAGGCTAGATGTGTTAAGTTAAAAGCGACTGGCTCAACACTACAACATTATTTAATATCAATTATGCCAACTCATTCATCTAGATAAGACAAGTGCATATATTGCACCGTGGGTTGGAGAGAAAAGTATTTTCAAATGTTCTGTATGTCAGGCACATATTGTAGTGACAAATAAAGTTGACTTGACTTGAAGTGGCAGCAGTTCGATCCAGTGTGGGTTCAATAAAGTCAATCTTATCTTATTAAATGTCTGAATATCTGCAATATAATTATTAGGAAACACAATTTCAGATGTACAATCCAGTTGTTAATAGTTATCTTAATTTCAGATATCCATAATAAAGAAAAGAAAATCATTCCAGATATACGTGTAATTTGACATAACTATGCCTAGAATAAATGTACACAAAGGCGTAGTATGATTCCAAATTGTTCTTTTATTATGTTGACAGATATGAGTCAATCGGTTTTACAGAGGTTTTTTTATTTTGGATCCATCCTTTTATCACTGCATTAATCAGAATATGGTGTCAACAGCCATAAAATAATCAATTTTTGCCACGTTTTTAGGTATAAATGTTCCATAAATTAGGCTGTGAATGACATCTGAACAAAAACCTCTGTAAAAGCGTTTAGAAGTGAAACTGGAAAGCTGTGTACTGCAGTTGAGTTTTCTGACTCAGAGCATGAGGAAAACCCCATTTCAATAATACGGCCTTTACAGATGGAATTTAAAATTGTATATGTGCTTAAACTTTGTGTGATTTGCATTATACATTCAAGCTAAACGGTATAAGCATTATTTCAGCATAAATGAAGACATGTTGGTCATGGATTAAGTTTGTTGTTATAAGTATGTTGTAGTATATAGTATATAGCATTTTGCAATACTCTGTTTTATAATATAAGATGTTCTGCTACATTTTGTTATAACCCAGCTCTCCTAAATGTGTTAGAAGCCGAATTGATTGTTAGGGATGCTTCCTGAGTCTGGTTTCAGTCTTTCTTTACCCCCACTGATCTTTTCCTGAACTGAGGGTCATAAACTCTCAGTCACATTCCAACTGAAAAGATAACGAATAAGCACACACACACATCACTGTGGTCTAAAGACCCCACCCTTTGTGGATAAGACTAGGGGTCCAAGAGCCAGAGAGCGAGACAAAGGAAGGGGAGAGCTGCGACAGCTGGATCCAGGTAACTTTGTCTCAGGATATCCTATGTAATAAATGGATTCACATTTCAACATCTGAGATTTTGACTACTAATTGAATGAACCCTGAGAATGGAGCAGGATTTAGCTCCAACAATAGAGATTACAAAATCCCAGACATTTAGCAAGACATTACATGTAGCTACAGTGTTGTTTTACGGTGAAATGTTGACTAATGTAAATATCACAAGTCGACCTTGGTGTCTCCACGGTTTGCAGTGAGTGACACACTCACCAGACAACGGGTGATATTTTGAAACGACAACGACTAATGTTTCCATTCATGTCTGTCGGGACCACATGCTCAGAAACTCGTTTCTATAGTCAAGTTTCACAAGACGCCGACAAATTAATGTAAAAAGAAGCGAAGCGATCAGCGCATAGACATTAAAAGAAGATCAGCATGTTTATTTCCTGGTTAGATGAGAATGGGTCCTGAAAGGCCACGCCTACACCACATCTGCCTCTATCACCAGTTAACTAAAAAACCAGTTAAACCGAATCACCGGCGGTGCTTACACGTCTATAAACTACAACACCGATACCAAACTATTAATTTAGTGATTAAATAAGGTGGTGTCTCCAAACCTATGTTTTAACAATAAGTGCTGTAGTACAAGTAGGAGGAGACACGTTATAATTAAGGTATGACTGTATTTAGAATATCTTTCCTATTTGCAGTATTAATTCCTGCGCACAGTTTATTAAACCGAGAGCACTCAGCGAACCCCAAGGGGACTCCGTACGAGCCTAATTATATGATCAGTAAAACTGGTCGACCACAGTTAAACAAATAGCTACTCTCGCAACAACTCACTGCGTCTCCTTTCCGAATAAGATGCGTTTCACTTCTGACAGCTCTGCCTCTGGCAGGTGGGAGTCCAGAGATTTCTCAAGCGATTCAAACTCACACGCGGACATCTCTGCGCGTTCTTCGGTTTGCGGCTTCCCAGCAGCTCCAGTGCAGCTCGTTGACTGAGGGATAGGGGCTGTGCATCTGTTCCACTCATTAGATAAGCCTCTGCCGCTGCCGTGTTAGTGCAGCGGTGGGAAGGGAAGTTGTTGGCTAACTCTACCAGTGCAGTGCACGCCCTCAACATGTGCTATGGTGACGTTGCATATTTAATTCACAAAATGTAATTCTTAAAATCTAACGCATTATAATTAATTTCACTAGCCAGCATTAAATAAGTTAAAATGCAATATCTCCCTGCAGACGAGACGGGTCTCTAAGCAGCTTTTTGGGAAAAGTGAAAAATTGCTCTGTCATCTTATTTCAGTTATTCAAATATGCAAACACCAGCCAATAAGCATACCAACACTCCCAACTCTTTAGTAATTGGGTTATCAAATAGTAATTTAAATTAAAAAGCAAATTAAATCTTATTTTACAAATACAATATTATCAAAGTTATTAATTGTACATTTTAGAGATTTATTTACAGAATGTACAATACCTACAATATTATGAAAGTTATTGATAGTACATTTTAGAGAACTTTTTACAGAATGTCCACATTATGGAATCTACATTTGTAATGCCCACAGTGCCCTACCATGCCATGAACTACTACAAAGAACTTCTACAAATTACTAGTTTTTTGTGACTGTTATTTCCACTCTTCATTCTAACCCCAACCGGCCCGTCAGACAACGTCTACCAAGAGCCTGGGTCTTTCCAAGGTTTCTTCCCAAAGGGAAGTTTTTCCTTGTCACTGTCGCACTGTTGCTTGCTCTGTAGGAAACTACTAGAATTGTTGGGTCCTTGTAAATTCTGGAGTGTGGTCTAGACCTACATATCTGTAAAGTGTCTTGGGAAAACTCTTGTTATGAATTGATACTATAAATAAAATTGAACTGAATAAAATAAAATTGAATAACATTTTTGCATGGGAGAAAGAATGGGCGGGGGGGGGGGTTATCTGAATCTGTTGGTACAGAACCTACAAAACCAGAAGTGGTTGATCTTGTGGCTGGGTGAAATGTAAAGGTTTTCTGGCTTCCAGCAGCTTTGTCCTGCGAGGGTGTGTGCCTCTTACGCTGCCCACCACACTGAGGTACTTGGCAGGCCGCACATGGCCTCAGTGATTTCTTTGGCCTCATTGGTTTGGTTGCTAGTGTAGGGGCGGTGCCACATATGAAGCCAGGGCGAAATGTTCAACACAGTTTCATGGATGGTGCCTTTGGCTGTGCAGGAACCACCAAGAGTACAAATGCTGCCAACACTTTGGGTGGTGGGATGGTACCTAGGCCTATTAAGTCCTTTGGTTGCTGGGATCTGGGGATTGGCTAATGAGGACTCATTCTCTCTCGCTCTCCCTCCTCAAGGTTGCTTGGTTTGTTTGGATTTTGAGTTTGGTTACGTTTGCGTTTTAGCCTCGACACATTTACATAAATGCACTACACACATACATACATTACACACATTACTGATTAACTGATTGCACATTTATCTTTGTTTATTTAAATACATTGGATTTAATTGAGCAAATGTGTGTTCTCTACATTCATTTGTCATACCTTTGAGCCAGGCAGGTAAGAAAAAACAAGTGGAGAACATACATGTTTCCTCAATTAAATCCAATTTATCTATCTATGTTACCATCTCATAAAAGTTACTGTATGATTTAGTCATCATTTTATGGCTTAACCAAATCAATTTACTCCAGTACTGTACTTGAGTCAAAATGTTGAGGTACTTGTACTTTACTTGAGTCTTTTCACACCCTTACTCACTCTAACCCTAACCCAGCATCTGGATGTCCAAGTGAACTCCAATTGCTCCAAACTCTGTTAAGAGTACTTGTAAAATAAACAACACATGACTCATTAGATTGTCTCATTTTGTTTCACAAACTGTTGTGATCCCAGGATTCTTGAAATTTCATCAAAGGTTTTTGGAGTTTGCATGTGAGGAAACCTAAAGCAGAAGCCCCCTGGAGTCAGTTAGCTTCATCATGATGGTGGGTTATTCTTGATGAACAGCGACATCTAGTGGTTGCATAGCAGGAAAGGAGGTTCACTTTCTAGAGTCTTTAAAAATGAGACTCTTTTACAAGATATCGGACAGATTTCAATGTTTCAACATCCCATTATGGATCTGAGTTGTAAAACAGTGCTGTTTCATTTCCATAAGGTGATACTTAAAGGGGATGGTTTTCTTCTTCAACAGCCCCACAGTCCTCAGATGTGGACCATAGAGGCTCCTGGTGTGGTATCAGGTGTCTCCTTTTTGACATAGTACCGGAAATATGCAAACAGTAAATTATTTTCCTTGTGAAAACCTCCTTCATTCTGTTAAAGTTTTGTAAAATGAGACACTGTGACAGACAGATCTCTCTGTTGGTCATTCTGGTGACAAAGGCACAACCAGCCCCCCCCATCAGCTAAAGTTGGGGGGGTCAGCCACAATTTTTCCAGCACACCTCAGAGTAAAGTTGGCGTGTTGGTCCTGGAGCGGCGACAGATTTCAGCCAATCACCTTTTCTACTGATGGATTGATACTCTGCAGTCTTCCCTTGTCCTTGGCAGTGGCAGCAGCATAACAGATGATGAAGGAAGAGGCAGGTTGAATTTCTTCAGTTTCCGCAGGAAGTACATTCTATGTCTGTGTGTCTCTATCCTGTTTGTTTCTAACAGGTCTGTCCCTTGTAGGACCAGGTCTTCACCAGTCCTGCCAGTCTTGTCTTTGTGTACCTGCTGTGCCGGATGGCGGTAGATGAGGACACATCTTTGGAGCAGGAACTGCATGCCGTCTTCCTCACCTGTCTCTACCTGAGCTACTCGTACCTGGACAGCTCATACCTACCCACTCAAACATTTTCTGCTGGAGGCCAGCCACAATGCATCCTGGGAGTCCAGCCGCAATGCATCCTGGGAGTCCAACCACAATGCATTCTGTCAGAGAGCGCTGCATCTGATTGACAGGCTGAGCGCCGACATGTTGAGGATCAACGCGGAGCTGCACCTCTTCACCGAGGTGCTTCAGGATCTGAAAAAAAGAGGGAGGAGAGAGGGAGAAGCAAGAAAGGGAGAGGGAAAAAGTGGGAGAGAGAAAAGGGGGGATAGAGAGGGAACAAGATTAAATGAAAGAGAAACAGGAGAGAAAGAAAAAGGAGGAGAAAGAGAACAATGGAGGAAACAGCATAAGTGAAGAAAAGAGGGGACCACAGTATTTACACCACTATGTTTTGGTTTAAAATGGAATGTCTCTACGTTTCCCCCTCTCATTCCCCCTGCTCCGGGGTTTTCCCCTCCCATTCCCCCCTGCTCCGGTGTTTTCCCCTCCCATTCCCCCTGTTCCGCTGTTTTCCCCTCTCATTCCCCCCTGCTCTGGTGTTTTCCCCTCTCATTCAACCTGCTCCGGTGTTTTCCCCTCCCATTCCCCCTGCTCCAGTGTTTTCCCTCCCATTCCCCCTGCTCCGGTGTTTTCCCCTCCCATTCCCCCTGCTACGGTGTTTTCCCCTCCCATTCCCCCTGCTACGGTGTTTTCCCCTCCCATTCCCCCTGCTCCGGTGTTTTCCCCTCCCATTCCCCCCTGCTCCTGTGTTTTCCCCTATCATTCCCACTGCTCCGATCTTTTCCCCTCTTCTAAACTTCTCTAGTTCTCTAATTCTCTTCTATCCTTCTATCCTTCTATCCTTCTCTAGTTCTCTAGTTCTCTTCTATCCTTCCATAGTTCTCTTCTATCCTTCTGTAGTTCTCTTCTATCCTTCCTTAGTTCAACTGTTCTTTTCTGTCCTTCCTTAGTTCAACTGTTCTTTTCTGTCCTTCAATAGTTTCCTAGTTCTCTTCTATCCTTCCATAGTTCTCTTCTATCCTTCCATAGTTCTCTTCTATCCTTCTTTAGTTCTCTTGTATCATTCTATCCTTCTATAGTTCTATAGTTCTCTTTTATCCTTCCTTAGTTCTACTGTTCTTTTCTGTCCTTCCATAGTTTTCTAGTTCTCTTCTATCCTTTATAGTTCTATAGTTCTCTTCTATCCTTCCACAGTTCTATAGTTCTCTTCTATACTTCTATAGTTCTCTAGTTTTCTTCTATTCTTCTATAGTTATTTTCTGTGGATAACAGTCATTAAGATGTGTTACACATTGTTATTCTAACTACATCTTTGGGTAATTACATGTATTTTACTTTTAATACATTTTGTTAACATTTTCAATGTTTGAAATAAATAATATTTTGCAACATAGTGTGTGGCTGAAAAAAAGAACAAAACTTATGTAGGATATAATGAAATACATTTCTATGACATCTAAAATTGTTAGATAATTTAATGTAAGTATTATTGAAAACCCTTTTGAATCTTTAACTGTATAAATGCCATTACTAATTGTTATCTAATAAATTATTATGAAAAAATAGTGTTTAAGTGATCATTTGTTTTCTGTTTTGTGTAAAGCTTGTTGTGACTGTTAAAAGAAACAAGTTTTATTTATATATTTACTTAATATTAAATGGACACAGGTAAAGGTTAGTAGTTCTGTTTATTGATTTCATTAAATACATAATCTAATAAATATAAGATAAACAGCAGTTTTAAAACATGTTTTACTCACGTTCTGTAAATCGCCCCGCCCCCTCTGGGCCTCCGTAGGTCTCCTTTATATAGCCCCGCCCCTGCCGACTCCTGTAACTTCAGAGCAGCTGAATCAGAAGACTAAACGGCCGTGCTGCAGAGCAGAATATTCTCCCTCCCTAAATTACCGTTTTTTCGGACCAAAATGAGCTGCCGCCCGCTCAAACTGTGGAGATACTAACGGAGATATTTCGGTGAAAGTCTGGAGACAGAAACGGAGACGTTTCGGTGAGTTTTGTGTGTTTTTGTCAACTTCAAAGACACTTCAAAGAAAGTGTGTTTTCACCGCCTAGTGAACACGGACATTTCAATTAGCAGATTAACTGTTTAAGTTACCGGACAGTTACTCTATAAAGAGGAGAAAACTCTTCCTCCATGTTAACTTTACTTACAAATACTTTATTAGGCCTTTTTTTTATTAATAATTTAGACATTCATTTTGAAATTTAGCCTGGCTGTTCTGTTAAAATGGCTAAATGTAATGTTGCAAGGTGCTTCCGGGGAGTTTTTTTTAAATCTAATGATGCCGATGACGTTCTCCCCCCTCCTCAAAGCCGTTAGTACCAGTAGAGCCGTCTCCCGCCAAACCTGAACCTTCCTCCGCTTCTCTGCTCCTTCGGTACGGTTAGATCTACCTGCTGTCTAGCTGTAACATCCCCCTGTTAAAAATTCCCTTACACTTCGAATACGTTTTTTTCTTTTTAATAAGTACAGTAAATTGTCCCTACTTGTGTCTGTGTGTTTGTGTGTGTCGGTGACTGAGTATGTGTATGTTTGTGTGTGTGTGTGTGTGTGTGTGTCTATCTATCTATCGGTGACTTTGTGTGTGTCTGTCTGTCGGTGACTGTGTGTGTGTGTGTGAGAGAGTGTGTCTGTTGTCAACTGTGTGTGTGTGAGAGTGTGTCTGTCGGTGACTGTGTGTGTGTCTGTCTATCAGTGACTGTGTGTGTGTGTGTGTGTGTCTGTCTGGTGTGTGTGTGTGTTTTGTCTGATTGTTGGTGTGTCTGTCTGTGTCGTTACTGTGTGTGTGCGCGCGTGTGTGTTTTTGTGTGTTAGTGTCTGTAAATAGAAGTTAATAAACTTATATATAATCTTCTGTGTACTAAAATAACAGTTTATATCTGATCTCTCTCTCTCTCTCTCTCTCTATATATATATATATATACACTCACCGGCCACTTTATTAGGTACCCCATGGTAGTAACGGGTTGGACCCCCTTTGCCTTCAGAACTGCCTCAATTCTTCGTGGCATAGATTCAACAAGGTGCTGGAAGC
>NC_048411.1:5932-7990 GCF_013103735.1 Etheostoma cragini | reverse complement strand
CTTACATTTTAACAAGAATATCAGTACTTTCTACTTACATTTTAGAAAAGTGGCTCGTTACTTTCGTTTTGTACTAAAGGTCGTCTTTCAGGTGTGACTGTGAGTGCATGTCGGAGAATAGCGCGAACACATGCCTCACACCGCAAGCGGGTACGCACGCCACACGGAGAAGAAAGTGAGACAAAAGAAAGACTATCTTATGCAGGAATGAGCAAAAGCTTTCAGTCTGCAGTAGAAAGAGTGTGCAATGTATAGATGTAACATCCAAAAGATCTGTTAATGTAAAATAATATATCTAGGAATGTCCTGTTGTCACACTGAACAGCTACCGGTACCCCTACGCACATCCAACTTCATCCCTTACCCCTAACCAACCTGTTATTATGAATGTGTAAAGGGACAAATACCAACAAAAAGCATAACATAAGCACGACAGTCAGAACAATAATCACTTCTATAATTACAATTTGGCACATCTAAACTAAATTTAAAAAAAGACCATCAGTCACATGCCGTAGCACCTTAGCTACTGAAATACACATACATTTTCCATTAAAACCAGAAAAAAGCAGCCATGACAGACAGAGTGATACATGTGTCACGGGGGCCATGACAGTGCCGGCACGGCAGCCAAGAACACAAATGCTTAAAGACAACAAAAATGGCACTTTTTAGTAGATCTACCTCAAAAATAAATTATTGCACCCACATTGATCAAAGCAGATAAACAGATAGATGATAGTAATGATGACACAGCGGTCATGAGAGAGATGATCAAAGACAGGAAGGCACAGCGGCCACAAACAAAACACAGAAGAAAAAGGTATCATGTTTTAGAAGAAAGAGAACTATAGCTTCTAGTAGCGGATGTGTGTTAATGTAACACACAGCAGCCGAGAGAGAGAGAGAAAGATAGAGCACAGGGGGAAATAAATACTTAAATTAATAATGGCACTTACTTTTAGTAGATCTACCTGAAAAAAACAGCACCAACATTGATCCAAGCTGATGAACAGATAGATGATAGAAGCAAAGAGATGATAGATGGTGATGAACAGAGAGACGATAGATGGTGATGAACAGATGGAAGCAGAGAGATGATAGATGGTGATGAACAGATGGAAGCAGAGAGATGATAGATGTTGATGACACGGCGGCCATGACAGTAGGGCTGGACGGCGCGGACCAAACAATGTATCTGAGGAATTTTTGGCAGAATTTTATTACTCAATATAACTCTAAATTTAGAGAATTATCTAAAACATGGCCTTAATGTTCAGTTCTAAATCAAAGCAATGTCAACATTTGTTTTTTAAAGACTGGTCCAACTATGATTGAAGACAGGTTTTCCCTGTTTGATTCCAGTCAACACACTTAACGAGTTTCCAAATCAACTTTCTAATGTCAGAGATCCACCAACGCACCTTCACGTGGTAGAGTCATGTGGTCTGTTGCTTTTAATCTCATCTTGTTTTTGTTAAATTAGTCATGCTTCCGTAAATGATGACACTGTAGTGAACATCCTTCATTGCTTCTCATATAATAACTTGGTAGTTAACATTTGTTAAGTTACTGTTGATGGTAATTGTTGGTTTTGTTTAGATGTACCGAATTGTAATTATATAAGTGATGATTAGACCCATGTGCTAAAGCTATGCTAGCAGCAGCTATCACTTGTTGCCATAGAAACTTCAAACACCCTGAGCTGTACCTAACTCAAGCCAGTGGACACTGTGTTTACATTATCTGGGTCACATGACAGAGATATTACCAAAAGAAGTTTCCTGGGATTCATTCTAAACTTGCATTTGACTGAAAGAGACAATTATGTTGTTAATCAAATATTTCTGAGCAAATTAATTGTAGAGCAAAATGTGAAATCGTCATATATATATAGAAACCGCCCAGCCCTATATGAGATAATGACATAATCAGAAACAGGAAGCCAAACACAACACAGGATAAAATAAGACAATGTTTGAGAGAGAGAGAGAGAGAGAAAGAGAGAGAGAGAGAGAGATGGCACGGCGGCCAATAACATCAAATGGCACTTACTTT
>NC_048411.1:4080-5832 GCF_013103735.1 Etheostoma cragini | reverse complement strand
TGTGTGTGACTCGTTTTTGGTGCTGTGCAAGATAGGATATTCATTTTATTTGCACATTGTGATAGTTGTATATCTTCTATCAGTATTTTAGTTTGATTAGATTAATAATACCCTATTCTGCTAGATAATAAAAGGTAAATCAGCCGTGGCGCTAATGTACTTTTTTTTGAATTTATCTCAGAAACTTCATTTAACATTCATTCATTCATTCCAATCAGTCATTCATTCATTCATTATTCAAGCAACAATGTACAACTTGTGACTGCCTGTCTACGCTCCATCAATTAAAAAGTTTAGCTCCATCTGGGGACTTGTGCTCTCTGATAGGAGCCCTGAAGCGGCTAATACTCATTATCCAGCATTCACAGGGTTAAAACCCAACACTATGTTTAGCACCATGGACAGTTCTCCTGTGTTTTAGCACCATGGACAGTTCTCCTGTGTTTAGCACCATTGACAGTTCTCCTGTGTTTTAGTACCATGGACTGTTCCCCCTGTGTTTACGTGTCAAGTGGTTTAGCACCATAGACAGTTCCCCATTGTGTTTTAGCACCATGGACAGTTCCCCATTGTGTTTTAGCACCTTGGACAGCCCTCCCTGTCCTTAAGTTTCAAGTGGCTTGGACGCCATGGACGGGTCCCCTCTTTTTTTATAACATGGTCAGTTTCCTTTGTGTTTTATTTTGAAATATAGCACCATTGCTATCTCCTGCCCGGCTGTTTAAGCACCATGTATAGTTCCTTCTGTTTTAGTGTCAAATGGTTTAGCACAATAGATCGTTCCCCCTGTGTTATGTCACCATGGTCAGTTCCTCCTGATAGTTATTGTCAAGTGTTTTATGATCATGGACGTTTCATACTGTAACTTAATGTCAAGTGTTTTAGCACCCTGCACAGTTCTTGCTTTGTTTTAGCACCTTGGACAGTCTGCCCTGTCTTTTACTCAAAAGCACATTAGCACCATGGACAGCTCTAACTTAATTTTTTAATTGAAAATGTTTGAACATCATAGGCAGTTCCAACTTTTGATTTAGGTTAAATAGTTTAGCACCATGGACAGTTTCCTATGTTGTTTCGTTGAAAGTGTTTTAGCACCATGGACAGCTCTCCTTGCTTTTAGTTTAATTTTTTTTCAGCACTGTGTACACCTCCACTTTGTGTTTTAGTTGAAATAGTTTCAACACCATAGACAGATCGTCCTGTGTTTTAGGGTTAGGTGTGTTCCGATCCCATTAGCCTCCCCACGCGTCCGACGACTACGCAGTTGAATGGAGACTAAAGGTATGCACGAGCCGCCGCATGTCAATCAATTTCCAACCACTAAAGCGTTAACCCTCAGGGTATCCCTTAAAGGCATAACCTTTATAGTGATAATATACCATACCTCTGCTACTAGGAGGCTGTGAAAGAGACCTTTCGACCAAACCTCAATCTAGGGGAAAGGAGGGAAGGGGGATAGAGTGAGAAATCCATCCCTCTGTCTAAAGGAGGTGGATGAGAAATAGAGAAATATCCATCCCTCTGTCTAGAGGAGGTTGATGAGAGAGAGAGAGAGAGAGAGAGAGAGAAAGAAAGAGAGAGACCCATACATCTGTGTAGAGGAGGTTGATGTGAAGGAGAGATATCAATCCCTCTGTCTAGAGGAGGTGTATGTGGGGTTAGGTTAGGGGGTTAGGTTAGGGTTAGGGTTAGGATAGGGGGTAAACACCACGTCTTGACGAAAAAAATTTAATAGACAAAAAACGAAAGGAG